>NC_056567.1:12705929-12738535 GCF_013358625.1 Macadamia integrifolia
GGACATTCTTATACTGAAGTCCTCCTTCTCTTTATGTAATTTTGTACATATCAATAGAGTCGGGAATGGAATGGCCCTTGGTATCTCTAAGTGGGCAATTTCCTATCCTCATAGTGTATCTTGGGAATCTCCTTATCTGGAGGAATGTCTTGTCCTTTTTGACTCGGCATGATGAATAGATTTGTCTCCGTACCAAAAAAAAAAATCAATTCTTTGCAATGCATAATACAAAAACTGTAAAATGAAGTGAAAATAGATTTATTGATCTAGGTATCATCTCATCCAAAAAATGCAGAACTCATAGCAAGCTGGGTGATTTGGTGAGGGCCCAAGAAGCAAGCAATTGCAGAGTCCAGGTCAATTTGATATACCCAAATGGTCCTTAATCCCCATTTTAAGAATCAACTTGTTTAAAAGTTCAGCCAAATAAGGTCTATGACTCCTTCAATTTTTTTTAATTACTGCTACTTCCTTCTCCATGTCTTCTGTATAGATTGGATGACATACTGGTATGGACGTAAAACTTAAAAAAGGTTTTATATTAGGATTGATGGAAACACATTGAAACTCTTAAAAGTCAAGAGAACAAAGTCGAAAGCTTCTGGACTGGAACCAACCAGGCCTGGAGTGGATGTGCGAGAGTGCATTGCTGTGCGGCAGCCGGTGCACTCGTTCGTGATGAGAAGTTTGAAATCGGTTTACCTCTTAGGTGATCACAATGAGATCGAAACACAAGGATGTACTCTTACATCATCTTGTCACCCGCAGTATTCTCGCTGGCTATCAAATTAATCCCACCGGAGCTATTGACTTCCTACTTTCTATGTTAGAAAGATAAGCCCCATTCAGCATGCTGAGGATTCGGGTCTGAGAAAAGAGGGCAGTGATGGTGTAGAAATTGGAGATGGCTTGCCTTGTTGGACATGCTTTTGAGTAGGACCCGGCGGATGTAGAAGCTAACGGTGTACAAGGGTTGGATCGATCTTCCCTGAAACAAGTATTTTGTTTTGGGTGTGTCTAAATGTAACCTACCCGGTTACAAATACCTTGTAACCTAAATTATTGTGTCCCCATTATTTTGTCATTTTGTGATTGCTTTTAAGGTCAAAAATGTAAATTACTGTGTCCCATTTATTTTGTCATTTTGTGATTGCTTTTAAGGTAAAAAAAGCAAATTCAACCTCAACTTTTTGAATCGTCACTTTGATTTAAACGGCAAAATGAGGGGTATTTTGAGAATGAATGCACTCTTCCCAAACAACCCAAACAACCCCTCACCCCAATTGATCGTCTTCCTCCTTGCGAGTCTTTCTGTTACCTTTTTTGGTTTTTATGACATAAAGTTTGGCAAGATTATCTCCAATGAGTCAGGTAAAGGCTCTCTTTCTTCTTGGCATGTCCAATGCTTTTATGAGTTTTAGGGTTTAAAACTTTTGGTGGACTTCATTTTTGTTTTTTGAAATTTAGAAAACAAAACCTCTTCCCAGAAATTCCTGTATCAATTATATTGCAATAATTTCTATTGTTATGCATTAGAGATGAGGTGGGTAAGATAGTTCTAATCATATCTCTTTTTCTCTCTTAAGAGAAATCAATTGTATTAAATATGCTAGTGATTTTAAGAAAGTTAAAATCCAAAAAGATGACAAATGGTAATATTGTATGCTTTTTTTTTCGTAAAGTAATATCGTAGGCTTGGTACTACTATAATGATGACATGTGAAATTTTATGATTATAATATATTTTATAGGTTGATTCTAAGGGTTTTGGGATTGATTCTGGTCAATTCCAATTTGATTTGGATTTGGATTGATATTGGCAGTTACTAATTTGATATTTGATTCTGTGTTTAAAATCGATTATAAGGTTTATAGGACTAGATCGTGGATCTTAAGATTTCAGGGTGATTCTAGGGTTCTTTTTATCTGATTTTGATTCGATTTGATCAAATTTTATAAGAATCAGTTCCAAGGATGTAGGGGACAGTATCAGTATCGGTCTCTGTCGATGCCGATTCTATACCGATCCAGATCGGATGGGATCAGTGGGTATCGGTCTATTTTACCCTTGATTTTTATAAATGGTACTATTTTTTACCTATTTTACCTCTTAAACGATCCGGATCGAGGATCGGTCTCAACCGATACGATCAATCCCAGACCGATACTTGAAACCATGATCAGTTCGATCTCCAATTCCAAGTTTAAAATCCCTAGTTGATTTGGCTAGTTCGGATCAATCCCAATTCTGGTCATTATAGAATGGCATATCTAGGATTTTTGGGATTAAGCTATTGGTTTCTAGAATTTAGTGTCAATTCTAGCATTTATATGATTGATTCGGATATGATCCAGACTTGAATCATTAGGGACCAATTTATTCTTTGATTTTGAGTTAAAATTCTGGTATTAGCCGATCTGGATTAGAATTGGTCATGAACTCTCCAACTCCAGAAGTTCTAGAATGGTCAATTTAGAATTGGAATCACTAGAGGGATTGTTTTGATACTCAATTTCGAGTTTAAAATCATTGGCTGAATAAACTAATTTCGATCCAAATTGATCATAGTAATACCTATCCAGGCTGTTTCAGAATGACTGATTATAAGGCTTTTGTGATTGATTTGATCCATTTCCGATTTTGGTCACTTTGATCTAGATTTTATCTAGTATTAGGTCGAATTGAAATCAAAGTTCAATTTCAATTTAGACCGATTCGATTTTTATTGAGTTGACTTAATGGCCTCTTGTAGGTAATATGTTCTCTTTTAGTAATTTTTTAAAGTTGTTATAAGGTCTTTTATGGTTTCGATTCTTTTGATCTAGACCAATTCAATTTTTTACCGATTGGATAAAAACTCAAATCCATAAAAGTTCGTTTCACGTTTCTCTTGATTAGTCCAACCCGCTTGGACTGGAAATGGACACCCTTAGTCAAAGCAATAGACCCAATCACCCAATGGTTAGTATAATTTTTTTTTTTTTTTTTAATCCCATGTTAGACTTTAGAGAGACAAGGAATTGAGATTTGAGATTCCAAACGTAGTGATGGGTCTATTTGAGGATAAAATTACATTTTTACCCTTTTTAAACACTTTGTCATAAAAAGTGGTGCAGCAACTTTTAAGTTTTTATTGGGAATATAAACACGTAAAATTACTTTTTGAATCTTCTTGAACCAATCATTTCTTTCACAATATAAGACTTCTTAGATAACTAAAAGTGGGTTACAAGCCTTTTGTAACCTACCTAGGTTACAACTAGACAAACCTTTTTGTTTTTATATTAACAAAGATAAAAAGTAGGTTTTTTCTTTATATGCTAACAAAAGGATGAGAAGTAGGGAACCTGAAGGTGTTTAGTGCTATTCATTGTTTTCAGTGAGAATTGAATAGTTCTCATTCAACCCCGATATGACCCAGAACAGAATATCAATCTCGCAGCTAAAGCAATCTCCAATCTCCACACCATCACGGCCTTCTTTTCTCAGACCCGGATCCTCAACATTGCTGAATGGGGCTTATCTTTCAACAGCTCCGGTTGGATAAGAAGATGAAAGAATACCTCCTCATCTGCGATTTGATCTCATTGTGGTCACTTAATAGTAAACGGATATCAAACTGCCCATCACGAACAAGTACAATGCATTCACATATCCAAGGATCCGTTTGCTTCCATTCGAAAAAATGTAAGAGCATCGACCTCCGAAAGGATGGCAGAGGCAAGGTTACTTCTCCGAGATGTCAAGCTTTGCTCAGACTTATTTGATTTCCCTGAGTCTAATACTGCACCTACAGTTTTAATAATCTGCCTTACCCTCCTCCCCAACAGAGTCCCCTGTGGTTCTCCTCCAATATTTAAATCGTCACCTAGGGGCTCACCTCGGACCACAAGAACACCATGCAAAGGACCCCCTTGTGGGCCAAAGCCACCTCAGCTCCTGCACATGTAGCTTGCCAAGCAATTGAAGAGGAGACCTGATCTTGACCACTCCAAGCCTCGGCCCTTGAACCAGTCCTAGATGGGGAAACTGCAGCTGCCATCTCTTTAGCTGTAACATGGTCTGCACCCACAGTATTCGCCATCGTTTTAAGTATCGGTTTCGTATCGGCTGTATTGAATCTGTATTGAATTAGTATCAGTTGAGATTGATCTTCAATCCCTAATTGATCCAGATCAATTTTTCACATCGTTTCAGGGATAAAATGGTAAAAAATTAATATTTTTATAAAAAGTAGGTTGAAAAAATTTTGATCTCAATCCTCAATCTCATGCGAACAATTAAGAGGGCACTTCTAAAGAAACCAGCCCAAGAAGTTAGTATAATATAAACTTAATAGGTGCATGGGCATAAATGAGTATATCTAGACTTTAGACTATATCTCATACTATCATATTATCATATTATACTTTTGGATTTGAAAACCACTCTAAATAATCATACTGCATTCCTTTGGAGGAACATGCCACTAATGCGTTCAAGGTAACCTTCGATTCATAGTAACTCTGCACTGCCCCAAAATCACTTTCAATCCATAGTAACTCTACACCCTTCTACTGTGCCATTAGAGACCAATATAAAGGGTATAAAATTCAGCAAAGAAATAAGAATTGTGGCCAAAAAGCATAGGGCCCGTTTGATAACGTTTTTGACGTTTTTGTTTCAAGAAACGACAGAAACATAAATTTCCGTTTCTAGAAATAGAAAGAGAATTAAAGGTGTTTGATAAGTCATGTTTCTGGAAGTTGATAATAACCAGAGAAAGAATGGCCACGAATCTTCTCCAGAAACGGCGAAACAAGTTCTACTTGTTTTTCCTGGGTCGTTTTGTTGAACCATAAATAGGTATAAATTTCAAATTCTATTTCTGAAAACAAGTGAAATAAAACAGTTTTATCAAACGCTTTTTGTTCCTTGAAACGTTATCAAACAGGCTCTTAGTGTAGAAACCAAATGGATTGCTCTTGTAATCTTAAAAAATACTACTAACCTCTAACAGCCCCGGATTGCCAAGACAGCTACCAACCATCAATGTTATGCTTGGTGCATCCAATCTCGGGATTTTTTCAAATCACCTCAAGAATCAACGGTGCAAGAGATGGTGGGAGAAAAATATCAAGCTTTCAAGAAATTATTAAATACTCACCAATTTTATTTGGCATGCATTGAATTGACGGAGAAAACAATTTAATTGTCCTCTTAACATCTTCAATAACAGCATCAGCATGTTTCTTGATCTCATCATATCTTCTTCTATTGCATTCTAGATATATATGAAAAGTAAGGATAAAAGTGATCGATTCAGATCGATACATCCGATCTAGTAAATCAGATGTTGAATATTCAGGGCAAATCATATGTTGATTGTATGCCTAACCATGAATAAATTGTTTAAATTTTCTCATAACTTCATTTCGAGTCCGGTGAATCTTCATGGACCTGAATGTACGTGAACACCTTTGGTCCGTGGATATAGGATATATTTTCTCTCTCTTGATTTAATAGATGCCATATCCACGGATCAAGGTCATTCACATACATTCACGTACGTGAAGATTCACCGTTCTCCATAATTTCCATGTTTTATGGACCAACATTAATTACATAGCTAGCCACATGGGATATTGATAACAATGTTTCTTTTCTAAGATAAAAAAAAATTCACTTCCCTTCCCTTTAATACCCCTTGCAACCAATTGAAACCTCAATATTGAATTTGAATACTTTAATCATGCATGATACATGTTAGCACTCAAAAAGCAACCATTTGGGGTTCCCTATAGAAATTCGTTTTAATATCAATTTTTAAGAGCTGAAAGCTGTTTTCATCAACCACAGTTCCAAGATATGTGAGAGAGAGAGAGAGAGAGAGAGAGAGAGAGATCAATTTAATTTCAAACACTCCTCTTGATTTCACTGTGTTTTTACATATATATATATATATATATACACACACGCGGATAAACAGTTTCCTTCAACTGTGTGGGGTCACCATCAATCCATTTCCATTCTTCTCATAAAGCAACCATGGCCACCGATAATAGGGGATTCTCACTCAGACCACCAGTAGCTCTGTACTCATAGACAACTAAACCAAAATAAAAACAAAAAATAAGGAATACAAGCTATGAAGCTCTTTATTCATGTTTGAAATCATCCGGTACCACATCTACAATCAATTCTAATATAAGAGAATTAAATGATTTCTGAAGAGAGATAAAGCTAGCAGGTGCAACCCATTGATCATGACTGCCAAGCTCTGCTCGCTCTTGCCATTTTTCTATGATAAAGATTTTTCTGATACTTTGATCTGATTCTTTCTTCCTCTAAAAGGCTTTAAATTCTAAGAATGGATACTTATTACTTGTCTATTTTTGGGTTCCTTCTAGGGAAAATAGAAAATGAGAGATGGATAGGCTTTGATAAATGCGAGGTGGACTTGTCTTGGAGAGATGGTTTGATGGTGAATGGCTTTAGAGGGAGAAAAAGTGGATGAAATGCCTCCCAAGAATCACTTAGTGGTTGAGTCGAAATTATAATCGGTCATGGTCATGGCCATTACTATCTGCCACTGGGGCCACTCGGTGCCACCGTCAGGCATCAAAGCTGACCCGCATCTGCATCTGCAGCAGAGATATGACAAAAGAAGTTGTTTCCGGTGACCTATCTTAACCCAATGCCCAACCATGTTAGGGTTTCTCTCTCTTCTTTGGATGGTCCATGAAGGGGTGTCAATTAAAACCGTCTCAACCCTAAGGTCTTTTAACTCAATTTAAGCCATGCCCAGCATAATTGGTTGGGATCTCAGCCTAGGCCCAACTCTATCAAATTTAGCCTAAATCAGCCTAGCCCTAATGGATTCTGATTGGGTCAGGTTTAATTCAATCCAGCCAAACTCAGTACTATTGGTTACTTGGTTGCTTGATCTTTATGCATTGCAGAGGCCAAAGACCAAAATTTTCGTATATATGTAGATTGTGGAAAATGAAAGATATTTTGCAGGCCTTTATGAGTGCTCATTCATAAGTATTAACACATTTTTTTTTTTTTTTTTATAGAAGATAGTTATTAATATATTTATATTATTATATGCTTAATATACAAGGTTGGTTGGGTCGGGTTGGGATTAGGTTGAGACCTCAACTTGGGCCCAACTCAACCCGGCCTCGGGCCTGAAATTCTCAACCTTAGCCCACCCTAAAGGGTAACGAGGGTATATACAAAAACAAAATCGACAAGTGTTGCATCCTCATATGTACGTCCAAATGAACGTACATGCGACAGATCCAAATTCACCAAGTGACATTTGTTATAATTATAATGAGTGTGTGCGAACGCCTTTATAAACAGGACATGTAGGAACCTATAACTTCTATAAATAAGAATTGGGAAAAAGCATGTCTTGCTAGCATAGGAAACATCAAGAGACAAGGCATGTGAAAAAATGATACTGACCCTGTGCCCATGCCAGGGCATTGAAGATGTTGACGCACACCCTCTCATTGATCCCATGCGTTGATGTTTCCTACTCTAGTAGGATAGAATTCTTTCAATAAGTATTAAAGGAGAAAGAACACTACCTTGCTGGTACAGAAAAAGCCCAGACACAATATACCATGTTGCCCCAACCCTGCAGGTTGCTGAAGATGCTTCTGCATGTACTCTCGTTGACTCATATGTTGAAAATGAAGAAGAAGAAGATATACTCTTAATTGATCACTTGAATCCATCCTCTATGATAAAAACTGTAGACTTCGAGGCCCGATCACGTCTAGTATGAGAACTTTCACGTATGCCTCCTTGGCTGCTGCTTGGACTCTACTCAATCCAACAATCTATGCTGTGGAGAGAGATACGTAGCCAAGGAGGCGTACGGTACGTAAACGTACGAGAACGTGATCCAGCCACGTAGACTTCAACCTCAGCTCCAACGGATTGAGTCTCTTCCACTTTTCTTTGTTTTACAAGCTGAGGCCACCCACCGAGAAAATAGATAATCAATTGCTTGCGCATTTAAGGGATAAACCATTTCCTTCCAATAGTATTTGCAAATAAAATTTTAGTGTATTGGGCATGGTTTTAAGTATGGGTGCGTATCGTGCCGTATCGGCCGATACGTATCCGTATCGGTAGGCATCGGCACGATACATACCGATACGCTACGGGGAATTTTGGGCCCCCTTTTACGTATCGTTGTATCGTGCGTATCGTACCGTACCGTACCGTATCGGTACCGATACGTACGATACTCTACGATACGAACTTTTGAAAATCTGGAAATTCCCGAGAGTATCGGTACCGTATCGGTATGTATCGACCGTATCGTGCAGTATCGAGCCGTATCGTACTGTATCGGTACGTATCGACTGAAAATATGAAAATTCCCGTGAATGTGCCTTTTATTGTTTGAAACAAACACTTCAAACTCTCACCAATAGTTTTCTATATTTCTCTTCTTTCTTCCCCTTTGATTCACACACCTTTTGGAGACTCAAATGGTAGATTGAAAGAAACATTGTCGAAGTGAATGGTTCAAAGAAGGAGAAAAACATAGTCCAAGAAGAACCTTGAACTTGAAAGTTGAAAAATTTGAATAGTAAGTTCTTGAATCTTTACTCACTTTTTTCAATTTTAACCTTAGATTTTCAAGTTTTTTTACAAATCTAAGGTTCATCATAGGGGTGTCAACCGGTCGGGTCGGTTCGGTTTCGATCGGGCTTAATCGGGCTTAAAGACTTTCAAAGGCTACACCGTGTCCGCCCATTTAACTAATCGGGCTTAGTTATTGAGGGCATGGTACACTTTATATTCGGTCGGTCGGCCTCGGGCTATAATCGGGCCACCTTAATCGGGCTTTAGTCGGGCCTTAATTGGGCTACGGACATGTTTAATGTTAAACGGGCTTTAACCGGTTTTTAAACGGACCCTCTTTAAAATGTGCTCTTATATTCCGGCCCACTCATGCAAACCCAAAAAAATGACAATAAATTAATAAATGATACCAAATATAACCATTATTTAAAATATGAACATGTTTTTACTTTTTAGTTTTTACTTTCTAATTTGGGGGGTAAAATAGGTATTCTACAATCATTAAAGGGTCGGGCTAGGCCAGTGCACAATAGGCCGGTCTCGATTGGGTGTTAAACGGTCGGTCTCGGTCGGGCGCCCGACGGTCCAAGTAGCAAAACCAAGACCGACCGTTTATAAACGGGCCGGGCTCAAGCCCGACACGTTTAATAAACGGTCCGGGCTCAAGCCTGACACGTTTAATAAACGGTCCGGGCTGGACCGGTCTATAAACGGTCGGTCCCGATCGGTTTAGTCGGTTCGGGCCACGAATTGACACCCCTAGTTCATCATACTTAGAATCACATTTTGTGCATCATTATTACATGAAATCATTGGATTTATAAGGATTTACAAACTTTTTTCAAGAGAAAATGAGGGTTTCAATTTATTTCAAATTTCTTAGATTTACTCATGCTCAATGATTAAAAATGTTTAGATTTTTTATATTTTATGTAAAAACAAGTGTTCTACAACTTCCATGGAAAATTTTGATTTTTCTCAAAAAAATATATTTGTCTATCAATACCATACCCTCATCATTTTGAACATTTTCAATTCAATATATTTGTCTATCAATACGATACCCTCCACTTAAGTATTTATGCATTCTACATGTTATATATAACTTTTTTTAACTGTTTTTTTATGTAAAAGTGTATAAAAATGTGTTCCCTATCCATTTATGTGCGTATCTTTAGCGTATCTTAGCGTATCTCCGATACGATACGATACCCTCCGATACGTATCTTAATTTTGACCGACCGATACAGTGACCGATACCGATACTTTAATCCTTGGTATTGGGCGTTTGGGTCTAATTAAAATAAATGAAAAAAGAAAAGTGTTTTGCGTTTGGGCATACGCCATCTCGTGGGGCAAGTTTTAATTAAAATTGCACATGCTATATATATATAGATCAATAGATTATCCAAAATTCACAAAACATCACTAACATGCCACTAATCTCTATTATATATAATGAAAGTATAAAGCGTCATTTGTATATTGGTATAATTTGTTTTAATTGAAAAATATGGTATAAGTTTGAACCATGCATATTGTGATCCCAATTACATATCCTTAATTGACTGAAATTTGGTCAATGAGATCATGTTAGTATGTATTGTAATCCATATCGCTATCGTAATCCATATCAATCTTGACCAATATCGATACTGATATTAATATGTATCAATCGTATTAGATTATATTGGATGATTTTACCCTTAATATCAATAAAGAAATCATGTTTTTGATAGATTAGTTTCTAATAAATATCATTCCATTGATATAAGATCAGACTAAATGTCAATACCGATATGAATAGGAGGATACGGCCCGTACCATAATAATATTCATAGGTGATGTTCTCAGGTTGACACTGAGAGGGGGAGTGAATCAGTGGTTCAAAAAATTTCCTTATTTGCAACTCAACAACAAAACTTCCAATTTTCAAGTTCTAGATTGGCCGGGGCAATCCCGTAATTACCAATCACGCAAACGACGACACATCTACCTCACACCACAATGTGGCTAGGTCTACTAGACAGTGTCCCACCACTCCGCACAACACGCACTTCAAATATATATAGAAAAGTAAATGCAAGATAATAACACCAGATATATGTGGTTCAGCCAGAGTGCTTACATCCACGGGGGAATATCTATATAGGGTTTCGTATTTCCGCAATACTCAACTTTTTCAACCACTACAATGATCCAGGTACACCGATCCCTGGTTCAATCTGAGATGCAACTCAAACAAGGGCAACAACTCCACACCCTAGACAAACCCCAACTTGCTAGGTTCACAATTTTAAATCAATAAAATAAAATCCCAACCCAATACATCATTGATCTAGAGTTTCTCAACAATAAACAGACTCCAAAATACAAAAATAGGGATTTCAGATACGAATTACCTCAACCTATGTAATCCGGTTGATGATTACTTGCTTGACATATAGAAGAAGACTTGAACATGCTCAAATCATCAACATAGCAGCAGCAATGCTATATCTCACACTCTCAATCTATCGTGCTTCTCTTCATCTCTGGATAGCTCTCACTCTCTCTTTCTCCCTTCTCTTTTTCTGTTTATTTCTTTGCTGCCTTGAGAAGTAGTCTAACGAGTATGCAACAGAGACTTTATAGAAAGTGCAAAAGTCACTCTCATACTCGGTCTCTTCTTATCGGGCTCTTCTCTTGATTCCATAAAGTCGTACGCAAAAGGGAATGAGTTATACCATAATCCAATTTCAAAAACTGCTGCATTTCTATTCAATCTCGGACTCAAGCTTGGAAAACAATTGAATACAAAACAATGACCTGCTGTCCATCTACTTTATGCGCAGAAATATCCGAACTTTCAACTAGCTGTCCATCTATGTCTTTGAGAAACATAGGTATTCTTTCGGACAGTAGTTGCTGTCCATATCTTAAAGGAGTCATAGTGACCCTATAATTTTTCTTGGGCAGTAGTTGTTCACTCACAAGAGAAACCCATATCATAATAGGATTTCTATTTTAACTTAAAAAAAACCTTGAGTTGGTCCCACCATTAGATGCATTAGACTCCTTAATGAAATAGGACTTCAATTGATGCACACGTATGAATGAAGATCCTTGCTGATCCCATCATCCTCTTCAACTAAGATGTTGTCCAACTCATATTTGGGTTCCACTTTGAAATTGAACCAGTCCAATTAAATTGAACTAGACCAAGGAATTGCTTTGAAATTAAACCAATATTGAACCAATCCAATTAAGTTGAACCGCACCAACTCCATCAACTCTCTTCAATTAACACCTCTCTTGAATTAACAATTGACCCAATACCATCCAATACCATTGAACCATTAGTTCTAATAATCTTGTTAGCCAAACCAATTTGCTATATTCCTTGTTGCCATGATGAGAAGGGTGCAAAACTTAAAAGGATTCACCAGTCCTAGTAGAAACTCTCTCTCTCTCTCTCTCATATCTTGCAACTGTGGTGGTTGATGAAAAAATGGTTGAAATGCCTCCTAAGAATGATGTTTTTTTTTTTTTTTTAATAATAAAATTTTATTAACGACAGAACAACATTCCAGCAAAATCGGCTAACAAAGGGGAAGAAAGAAAAGTGGGAGGTGATTAAAAACATTGAAGAACAATTTGTTCCTTAACATCTTTATAGGCAAGACTATCAGCACATGAGTTTCATTTCCGAAGGGTAGGTTTGAAAGTGATGAAGGAGTAGTTTGTTTATCTGCTGGTGGTCTTGTCCAAGGTGAACAGTAATATAAATTTATTTTCTTCTTTAGTCTTCTGATATATTGCATTCATTCTTTTTAACAATATTTTTTTTATCTTAAAAAGAAAAAAAAAAAAAAGAAGTGATGAAGGAGAATATGTGATCAAGCTGAAGACAGTCCGTAATAGTTGAGTTAGCATTATTATCAGTCATGGTCATGGTCATGGTCATGGTCATGGTCATGGTCATCATTATCTGCGGTTGGGTTCACTCGCTGCCACCTTTAAAGTTGTGAACTATGACCGGAGGATAACTGGACTGTTGAGACCTTAAACATTTGAGCATGTCAGGTTGCTTTTATTTTATTTTTAATGTTAAGAAAAGAAAAATCTTGATAAATAATTTGATTAAATAATGATTGATTTAATGCATCTTTCATTTTTGTTCGTTAAGTTTTTAGTTTAATCTGATTTGACCATGTGTCAAAACAAGGTATAAAAAAATAGTAAAAAATTTCTCTAAATAAAACAGGACGACTAGTATACCTAGAAGTAGCCACTTCATCAAATAAGATGTTAGAATGGGATGGAAACAAAGGCAGACACAATGATAGGCACAACGATAACTTACCCAGTCATTTTCATAAAAAAAGGAAAAAATTAAGTTATGAAACTTTATAGGACCTAGAGCTATTTTGATAGAAATGGACAAATTTTCTAGATTTAAAGGTCATTTCAGTATGGTTTTGATCGATTTTTTTCGTTGTTGTTGTTTTTTTTTTTGTTTTTGTTTTTGTTTTATACTTATTGTGGGTTGAATTGAAATCGAATTGATAAAGGTGTTTGTTTTATAAAAGCAAAGTCGAAATTGATAGGTATCGATTGATTTGGTAAATTATTAGGTTTTCTTAAATCGATCTATTATTGGTCTAGACTAGCTTCTTTTTCATATATAAAAAAGAGTAAAACTATGTTAATTTTTTTTTCATTAATATTAATATTATTATTATTATTTTAGATTCAAATGGCCAGTCTATTCAATTTTGATCTTCTAACAATTTTAAGAATCAAAACCAATACTAACTTGATAAGGAACTTGGTTGTCGATTTAGGTCAGCTCAATCAGTCCGATCTCCTTTTTGAGACCCGTAGTTGGACCACAAGAAAAATCTCTGAAGCCTTATAGACAATTGATGATGCAATTTTGACTAGTGAATATCTTGAAATAGTCAAGATTGGTCACCGGCCAAAATTTTTACTCGAAAATCAATCATGTATATACTCCCATGCATTTAGCATACACCTTTATGTATGTTCATACACCCTCTCAGTAATCCCTAAACTGTATTCATAATTCTAAATTTTTTGATGTTTTATTTTATCACTTAGCTGATTTTAAACTTTAAATTATTATGGGATTAGGGGATCCTATAGTTATGATAATATTTCAATTCCATCCAACTTACCACGTAAAAAATAAAGTATCATCAGCCTATATTTTTCTCTACCTACCAAACCAAGAATATTGCTTGTAAATACAAAAAATAAAAAAAGCTTTTGGACTCACCTTTAACCGAGCTCTCACTCTCTCCGTTGTATCAGGTTGAAATATGATATAAATAATATATAAATGAGATGGTTTGGGCGTTGAACTTTGAGAATAGCTTACTCTCTTAACCAAGGATACTTGCAAATTTCTACCATTTAAGTGGAATAAAATCCCAATCCAACCATTCTAATGCCTTTCATAAAATATAAATAAATGAATACATAAATCTCCTTCTAATGCATTTCATAAAATAATTAAATAAATACTTCTAATGCCTACTATTGTATGTCTTGTTCCTAAGTTTGAGGAGGTTTATAAGGTTTTATCTTTCTAGATTATTTTTCTTGCTAATTTCATTTATAAGTTTATTGTAAAAAATCATTGCTGATATGTTTTAGTTGGTTATTGATGCTCTTATATGTCATAATTAATCTACGTTCATTCCTGATCAGAGACAATATCCTCCTTTATCATTAAATTATTAGAGGTTTTCATAAGAAAAATCCTCCTCCTCCTGTCCTCTTCAAATTGAATATTTATAAAGCTTTTGATTCTATTAGATGAGATTATATTGACCAGTTTCTTTTCGAGATCAATTTCCCCGTCTTTTCACCAATGGGATCTATTGTTGCATTTCTTTTCTTTACTTCTTTGTTCTGGATAATGATTCCCCTTAAGGCTATAGAGAAAATTTGAGATAATCAATTTTGTGATAAGATTTAAGGTACAACATCTCAAATTCATGATCAAATTCCTCTAGAAAGACAAAGCTAGTTCATGATCCACTTGATTCTAGACCCAACCCTTGTGAAATTGTAGATACGATGAATACTCATGATGAGATCCATTTATTAGTTGTTTCTACTCTTAAACTCGTTGAAGCCAATGGAAATGAAAACAGATTTACAGAAAATAGATTTTCTATTTCCTTGTGTCTCCTAATACATCTCAGCAAGATTGAAAATGGCTTATAATTGATTAAGGGTGTCATTTTGATATCAATGTCAAAATTGAATCGAATGATTTTGAACGATTTCAGTATGATCAAATGGAGTTTTTTTTTTCAGTACGATACGTCGTTGATATTTAATATAAAATCATTCGATATGTATCGATCCATATCCGATAGGGAAATCGTTTTTTTTTTTTTTTTCTAACGACGGGTATCTAGGCCTAAGGCTTAGTTAGTCCCATGGGCCCATATCGACTCCACAACCGCATAGATTGAGTCATATCGGGGTTGAATGAGAACCATTCAACTTGTACTGTAAGTAGTGAAGAGCACTTAACACCCTGTGTGAGAGGCCCCAAAAAAGTATGAAAAGCTGAACTCAGAACCACATGTTTCCTGAGACGAAGGTTCCTTGCCAACTCGACTATCCCTTGAGGTTTAAAATCATACTGGTTGCATGCTGAATTATCAACAACATATATATAAAAATAAAAAATGGGAAAAAGAATTGAATAAAAACCATACCAAAAACGTATTGATACGAAATAAGACAACATATTTATACCAAATAAAAACCCTATAAAAACCGTATTAACCCAACACAATATCATTAGTACGGTATTGAAACATAGGAATCTTCTCGGTACAATATATGATTTTAATATCTACTCCTTAGTTTGTTGTATCATACTAAATATCATTAAATATCGTACCAACTGACACCCTTAGATTCAATGAATGGTAAAGGCAATTGGTTCTCTCGATGGTAATCAAGGTAAAGGAATGCGTGAAGGAAGAACCTTCTTTTAGGTAGGAAACGACTGGAAAGACCATTTTATAGAAGAAAGAGGCCGGCAAAATGAACCAAGTCTTCGTTTAAGGGTAACCTCGTAAGCAACAATTTTTATTTTTTATTTTTATTTGAAAAAGAAAGAGTAAATAATAAGTACAATCGCTGAGGGTATACAACATATTAACATTGAAAACAAGAAAAATAAGGAAATCTAACAAATATAAAAACTTTTTTTTAAGAAATATGTCTAAAAAACCCTAACTTCTTATTTTCTGACAAGAGAAGACCACAATTGGTCAATTTTAGTAGCTGATGACAAAAACTGAGCATCTAAATCCTCTCCGACCGTTGGGCCACCCAGTGAGGCATTTGGCGATTGGGAGGATTGATATAGACATGTATCACAGCACATGGGCATATTTCCTCAGCCATCAGATGCCTCATCGGGCGGCCTAGTGGTTGGAGAGGACTTCGAACGCCTGAAACAAACGTTGAAATGGTATATATTTATATATATATATATATATATTCTTTTTTAAACCTAAGCATTTGGGGGAAAATATTAGTTCATAGGCAAGTGGTTATAGGTGGCCCAATCATAACAAGGGCTCCTCTAGGTAGCTGACCTGGTGGTCCTCTTAATCTCTTGGCATGTTGAGACAATTCGTGGTCAAATTAGGCATTTGTGGGCTTGGGCTGTGGTTTTTTTTTTTTTTCGGGTAGTTCATCCAAGCATGGTGTAGCTAATCGTATAGGTGCATATCTTGTGAACATTTTTCAAGTTTTATTAGATTGTTTAAACTTCCATTATGATAATGTTTTCTCCATATGTAATAAGTGTTCTAGAGATCCTCGAAATTCTATTTATTTTTGGGAAGAAAATATCCACTCCACCCCTCATAAAAGGCTGAAATCTCATTTCTATTGATGCTTTCATGTATGTTTCCTTTGGTTCTCACTCTGCCTTTTAGGAGCTCTCTCATTTTTTATACGAAAATGTTTTTTGACTAAGAGCATGGCTCTTGTGCCAGCGCCTTGTCCAATGAGAGCACTTGCTCATGAATTGATCAGGAGAGCACATGGTCATTTCGCAGCCCCTATGTCTGAGCTTAGAGATGCTCCCGAACAGAAAACTTGTCCCTTTTATTTTTTTTTATTTTTTGTGCAGGATTCAAGGGCCATAAGAGATCATACAAGAGTATCAAGACCCACTGATCAAGTCCCTAAGCACTCTTCAATTTATCACACTATGACAGACCAAAACAAATCAAATATATGTTGCTGTTCAAAACCCTTTCTTATTAATTTACAGGGTATTTATACAAATTAGCCCTAAGATTTTTCTGTAACATTCTTCATATAAATTCTTACTTCTTAAAATCATCAGAGTTCTCTCTCCAGAACTTAATCTGTAGAGCTCTTCGGTCCAGCATCTTCTCAACTTCCTCAATTGGTAGGCCCTTGGTCTCTGGAACACAAACCAGGACAAAGAACAAAGCAACTACAGAGATCAACCCAAAGACTAGAAAAGTCCATGATGTCCCAATTGCCTGTGTTAAGGTTAGGAAGGACTGAGCCACGATCAGGTTCGAAACCCAGTTAGCAGTGGCAGCTATTCCCCCGCAAACACCTCTGAACCTCAAGGGGTATATCTCTGAGTTCACAATCCAAGGAACAGATCCCATCCCAGGAGAGAAGAATATGATGTAAAGAGCTAATCCAATTAAAGCAATCCACCCATATCTACTAGGACAACCCCTTGTGTACCATAGCCTATGTTCTCCTTGACACATACCCTTCACTGTTGAATTTGAGATCAAACATGCCCCTGGGTATACCTTCAAAAGTAATAAACAAGAAAGTTAGAACTAGATAAGATGGTATGAAGAAAAGAAGATGAAAATTTTAACTTACCTTGTTGGTTGGAGATGCACAGAAGCCACAAGATGGAGAAGAGGCCTTCAAACACTTCATGCAATCCCAAGTAGCAGATGTGGTGGACTGGTAATCTGGGCAGGTTAAGCCAGAGAAGTGGGCTGTCTCCTGCCTACTAACCAGAGGCGAGTGTGCCGTGGTCTCATGGAACGTAGCCGAAAGAAGAGCTAGTGAGATTATAACACCAGTTAGACTGATGATCAAGAGTTTCTTCCTTCCTGTTCTATCTACAAAGTAGATGCTGATAATGGAGCCAAAGGCATTGAGACCCGCTGAGATAAGGGATAGTAGGAGAGCTGTTTGGTTGGATGCAAAACCAGCCAATTGAACAATGGTGGGACTGTAATACATAACTGTGTTAATACCCACAAATTGTTGGAAGATCTGTAGTCCAACACCTGCTACAAGTCCTCTTCTTACTGTCCTGGTTTTTAGTATCTTGGTAAAATTGATCTTCTCTGATGATCCTTCTTCCTTGACCTCTGTCTCAACAGACTCTTTTAGAGCTTGTATCTCTATTTCAACCTCATCTGTAGGGTAGATTCTTTTCAGTATAGCTTTAGCTTCTTCTTCCCTTCCCTGTATAATTTAAGAACATAAGAAGCAATGGAGCTCAAGCTTCAACTTACAAAATAAAAAATATGAAAAATATTAACCTTTCTATAAAGCCAACGTGGCGATTCTGGAAGACCCCACATTAATACAAATTGAAACAGAGCAGGTAAGCCTGCAACTCCAAGCATCCACCTCCATGTCCCAGGAGCCTGAAAAATCAAACCTTGATGGGTTAGTTAAAGTGTTTTGTTTGTTAATTACTACTATTACTGTACACTATTGTGGCTTGATTACCTTGGTGAATGCTAGGTTGATCAGGTAAGATAGGAACTGGCCTCCAGTAATAAGGAAAGCATTGGTGCTAACCAAGGCACCTCGGACTTTAGCAGGAGAAGCTTCTGAGATGTATAGTGGAGATGTCATTGATGCCATACCAACACCAAGACCCACAAAAACACGACCGACGATCAGTAGAGCTGGGTTGGGAGCAGAGGCCATGACAATAGCTCCTAGGAAGAAGAGAGAGTCTGCAACCAGGATTGAGATCCTGCGGCCAAATCGATCGTTCATCCATCCACCAATTGCAGCACCAATTATCGCACCAGCGACTGCCATACTGACAATACTTTCCTATAAACATGTATATAATATCACCATGAATGGTCAGTAAGAAATTTACATTCTTGAGATCCATTAAGAGAAGAAGCTAATGGTAATTTGTTTTTCTTGAGAACTACTGTACTTCCTTTCTCTTTGGATGATGAATTGAAACAGTGAAGAGAAAAAACTCTTGAAGGCTTTTCAAAAATTATGAATTCACTATAGACTCTGTGGGATCAACTTGGCTAATGAAGCCATTTAGATTACCATTCAGATATGTGTATTATGGGTATTAGTGAGACATGAAAAAGGAACTTGAAGTGGGTTTGCAATGGTTTAATTAAGGCTGTGTTTGGTATGCAATCTTGGAATAGATTCTGAGTCAATGAAAAATTAGAGAAGAAACAAGTTTCGGAATGGGTTGTAGAGCCAGAATCTATCTTGAGAATGCATAACAAGCACAGCTTTAAATGTGAAGAGAATTCAAAAAGGAATCTTGTGAATTATGATGAAGATAAGAAACTTCTTACGGAGAAAAAGGGAAAATGCACTTCCTCACCTGCAGAATAGTCTGCCTATCAACAGCCTTGAAGTCATCTCTAATATAAAGAAGAGCCCCAGAAATGACCCCTGAAGACCCAAAAATCAAGAAAGAAAATTTAGTCAGCAGAACAAACAGAGACTATTTTTTTCCTCTTTCCTTTATTTCTTGTTTTTTGATACCCAGGATGTCTGGATCTTTGACCCGACTAATTCTTGGGGTCACTGTGATTCCCCTTACACAGGACCAGGTCAGTCCGAGATGAAAACTCTCGTGCGGTGGCCCCAAGAAGTTAGGTGCAGCGGCAAAGGTTTGATCACAGGACCTCGCTTCCTAAGACGGAGTACCATGTCACCTCCAAACCAACTGCACTAAAACAGACCAAGCAAACAACATAACAAAGAAACAGATCTCCAGAAGGATAAAAGAAGATGAAAGACATTGCATCACTGGTGAGAATCAAGCTGAAAAAAAATCATAAAAGAACTCTTGAATAGGAAGGATAAAATGATTTTCAACTCCATTACAAGAACCAATGAAGGATCACTTAAACAAATATAAAATAGATGAATTTAGTATTCTTGCTGTATCTCTCTGGTCTGTTGCATGGAGAAAAATATTTATATTAAAAAAAAAAATGATGGGTTATTTAGAATTTCAGGTAAAAAGCATCAGTGAAGAACCACACACAAACAGAAAATAAAAACTAAAGACTTTGGGATGAACAGAGACTTAAATCACTATACTACAGAGAGAAGAAGAACAAATACCAGTATCATAACCAAAGAGCAGACCACCAAGCCCAGCAGAGAAAGCAAGCTGAAGTACATATGGGTTTCTCCATGCCAGAGAGAAACATTCTGTGAAAGCTGAAACATCAGTTCCTGGATGTATTCCTCCTTCCATGACTCAAGCACACATACACAAACCACACTATCCTTGTAGAAACAGATACAAACACTAACAAATCAGAGAGAGAGAGAGAGAGAGAGAGAGAGAGAGAGTGAGAAGAATCCAAGGAAGGTTTATGGAGTCTTAGAGCCTTGGAGGCAGTGTTATTTATAGGAGAGGAACCCAAAAGTCAACTTGATTAATTTTTTTTTCCTTCTCTTTGCATATAATTATTTTTGGATTAATTAATGAATCCCCATTCCTCAGTTCAAGGAGAAACCAACAGGCACGAAGTCCCAAACAAATTCCCAGAAACTGCAGTAAAATCTTATAAAAGAAGATAAGCACCAAACAAGTAGGCCCAGTGACCCACAGAGGTTCAAGCTTTGATAAGATGAGGAGAGAGAGCTTTTCACTCACCGGGAAACCCTTCGAATTTGGGGTTTCCTTTTGAAATTGGTGGAGGGAAGCTTCGTAAAGATTGGATGGGTAACAGTTTTTATTTTTTATTTTTTGGATAATAAGGGTGGGTCACAGTCGCCACTTCATTTTTCTAACTTCTTTATCATTCCATTTATTTTCTGTGACATCTCTGAGCTTTCATTGATTTTTTCTAGCAATTGGGTTTTTCTCACTATCAAATGTCAGCCTTTTGCAGGCTACCAAGGAGGATCTGAATACGGTTAGTATTTTAGGACTTTTTTCTACCTTTCTGGATTGACCATTAATTATGAAAAAACTGGGCCAGGCTTAAGTTCTAACATCAAGAGTGAGAACAAAACTCTTTTGTGCAAGACCATAGGAATAAATGAAAAGAACAGTGATTCCTTTTATTTAGGTACTAAGTTATTTTATAATAAAAGATGTCATTAGTCCTTTGTTAATATCATTAATAAGGTGTACAGAAAGTTGGCGATGTTGAAATCTAATCTTTTGACCATTCTTTTTTCAGTCTACCCTAGCCTCCATTCCTTTTTACCAAATGTCTTGTTTTGCTTTACCAAAGATTTTATGCAGCAAACTGGACTCAATTTACCTCCACTTCTTGAATAGAGATTGTGATAATTCTACAAAGTTGCTTTTAGTTGGATGGGATAAAATCTGTTTGCCTAAAAGGGTGGGAGAGTCTTGGTATAAGGAAGTTTGAAATTCACAACAAAGCCCTTCTTCTCAAGTTGGGCTCGAGAATGTTAGACAATGACTAAAGTCTATTGGTCCAAGTCCTAAAATCAAAATATTTAAACAAAAGGTCCATTTTTTGACGAAAAAACGATGAATATGAGAGGTTCGATCTGTTGGAATAGCATTGCAAAAATTCTACCCTATCTCAAGTCTATTGTTCTTCAAAAAATAGGAAATGGAACCAACACATTTTTTTGGAATGACCCATGGATTGTGGACCACAAGAATACCACCATAGAACTTGTCTGCACAAATGATAACCTAAATGCAGCACTGACTCGTATTAGTTTTGCTTGGAGGGACAATGGGATGCACTAATTTACTAAATTCTTGATTCATAGTTCAATCATCAACAGAATAGCTCAATTACATGCCTCCTCTGAAAGACAAGTGGATATGCAAATTATCCAAGGTGGGAATTCTGACAACTAAATTGGCTACATTGTTTTTAACGAATTCACTAACACGATTCAATGTATGCTCACACTGGTGCTCTTGCTCATATGCTTGCTCACTATGGTGGCGGTTTTTCTAGAAAATCAATATATTCACCCCAAGTTTAAGATTTTTTTGGAGAGCTATCAATGCAGGACTTCCAACAAAGGACAAACTAATGAAATGGGTGGATATTAACCAGTTATGTGTTTTTTTCCATAATCAGCAAGAATCATTATGGCATGTTATGTTTGAGTGTGAATTTTCCACAAGACTATGGGCAACTAGCCCATTAGGTCCCAAACCTAATGCTTTTCAACATTCTTCTTTTAACAGAGATTTATGTATTATTTTAGATCTTGTGGTATTCCAAAAAAAGAGCTAGCTCTTTTATTATAAAAAATTATGATCATATGCTACTGATGTTCCCAGGTTGACACTGAGAGGGGGGATGAATCAGTGGTTTCAAAAATTTTCTTATTTGTAACCCAATAAAACTTCTAATTTCCAAGTTCTATATTGGCTGGGGCAATCCCATAATTACCAATCATGCAAACAACGACACGTCCATCTCACACCACAGTGTGGCTGGGTCTACCTGACAATGTCCAATTATTCTGTAGAACACGCACTTCAAATATATGTAGAAAAGTAAATGCGAGACAAGAACACCAAATATACGTGGTTCGGTCAACGTGCCTACATCCACAGAGGAATACTCATATAGGGTTTCGTATTTCCCCAATACTCAACTTTTTCAACCACTACAATGGTCCAGGAACACCTATCCCTGCTTCAATCTGAGCTGCAACTCAGACAAAGGCAACAACCCCACACCCTAGACAAGCCCCAACTTGCTAGGTTCACAATTTTAAATCAATAAAATAAAATCCCACCCAATACATCATTGATCTAGAGTTTTTCAACAATATACAAACTCTAGAATATAAAAATAGGGATCTGGATTACCTCAGCCTATGTAATCCTGTTGATGATTGCTTACTTGACATATAGAAGAAGACTTGAACATGCTCAAACCATTAATATCTCGACCTTTTGGATCTCTCTCTTAAGGTTGTTTCTCTCCTTTTCTCTCTTTCTCTCTCGTTTTTTCTAGTAATGGAGAGGCTACATATTTTGCCCATGAAATCTCTTTTTATTGCTGAAAATAAAAGATGACTTGAAGAAGCCAGATTCTGCCGAGTGGATCAATTAAGGGTGAAAGAATCCTCCATGATCTGAAATTCTATTCATTCTTGGGCGCTCTTTATTTCTTTGATGTCCATATGTGCGAGAAAGAATCCAATCTGAAGTCCACTTCCCAATTTTCAGTTGTTGAACATGAGGCAGACTCTTACTATCCTCTCTTCTTTGTATTAACTTCACTTTCTTCTTCTGGCTAAATCCAACACTTGGCAGTTGCTGCACACGAATGAGATTAGAAATCTAGACTTCATCTTCAAATAAAACTGCTGTAGAAACCTTGCTGAATTCATGTTGGTTTCTAGCACTTCAACTCCTAATTTGAACCAATCAATAGTCTCCAATTCAGCAACGTGTTTATTTCTAACTCCTTTAAATCTTGCTGTATTTTACTCATGCGAGAGCCAATCCCATCTCAATCGTTTATATTTGGAATTCGCTACCAACCGCCCATGAGCTTTGAGAGTTCTAATAAAACTCAATTTATTTTTCTTTAAACTGAGCCCAACTCTAATTACCTCATCAACTCATGTGCTTTGCTAATTCTCAAAACCAAGAGGTTGTTGATGCTGCCATACATTCCTTGTCATAGTAGAACTCTTATTGTATTTATGATTTTAAATCAAAGGGGTTACTCAAAAGAGAGACACATTCAAGCTTGCTGGCCCATTGCATATACATAATGCTTTCTTACCTCATCAAACCACCTTGTTTGTATAATGAGATTCAATCCAAATATCCAATGGACTACTAGGACCGATTCAATCTAATTGGTTCAAGATTGAACCCAAATTTTGACCCATAATTCATAACCAACTCAATCATCAAATCCAAGTGTATTTGGTTAAGATACCGAAACCAAACAAATTGAACTAGAACCATCACACTGTTGCCACCAATGACAACATTTGATCCGATTTCCCAACAACTACTTTATTTGGAACCACAGGAATCAAATCCATACAGTATAGTTAGACAAGTTGAATTTTGGATAAGTAATGGCTTGATTAATGAAAAGTCCACAACACAAGTGATATCTTGCTTATCTCCATCCAAGTCTCCTATCTCCCCATTTCAGAATGATAGTTTAATTCTAGTAGTTTCGAGTTCAATAGAGGGGAATATGGCTGGGTGGGCTTTCTGCTTTCTCCATAAAAACCAGTGTATCTTATTTCAGGCTAACTATGTGTGGATAGGAAAAAGTGATGAAGCTGCATTGTGAGGGCTGCTATCGGGTCTATGGAGAGCAAGGAGGGAGGGATGGAAAGTGGACCTGATTTAGAGTGATGAAGACATAATTGGTTGTTTATTGGACATGGAAAGGACGAAAGCTTTGAAACTTTTGCATTGGGTAGCAAAACCTATATATGTGGAACTCAACCAGTACCAATCCTATCCAAAATTTTGTCTAAAGAGAAACAGTACTTATGTAGCTAAGGTTAAGGATTTGGCTAAAATGGCAAGGGTTAAAAACGATCTCTAACTATTTTGGATATGACTTGAATATTTTTATCTAGTTTGCTTTGAAAAAAAAAATCAGCCTTTTGTTTCTATCTCAAATCCTATAGTAATTTTGTCCAAAACCCTTGAATTTTGTACTTTAATTTTACGGAACAAGGAAGAGGTTATGTGCCTTGGATGGAGTTGAGGGGTACATCATAGATCCTCATCTCTAATCAACGGTTTTGAACATGCATGGCTGTGCATAAAACCCTTCTCTTTTTTTTTTTTTTGGTGAATAAAAATTATCTGAAAACAATAAAGAAAACCTTAGAAGGCAAGATACCACCTTGAGGCACTAGGCCCCAAAACAAAAATGACCAAAAATGATCAAAACAATGAAACTAGAGAATGAGAACTAGCTCAACCCAAAAGGAGCAATAACAAGCTCATATTATGTTCATCAGATTTTCCAATTGGATGAGAGAAGAAAGTAAGGGGTAAATCTAATATAATGACTCATTTTCCTACGTAAAGCAATGACTCGAGTGTCTTCCCAATGGAGTTCCTCATCTTTTTTGCTTCAACCCAAGTGCTTCCTCTAGATTTTCAACATTTTGAATTTCCTCCTCAGAATACTTCGACCCTAAATCTTACTCTTGAGAGTGACAATCAAAGAGGTTGTGTGCCACTCCGTAATATAAAGAAATGATTTTCCTTCAACAGATTCCAAATTTCCCCAACAAATGTAGTTATTATCTACATTTGCAACCCCAACATGAATCGGTTGATTCAGGGAATCGATCTCAATGTTAAGATCAAACTCATGAGATTCACCTTGATAAAAGAGAGGAAGCGAGTGAGAGGGAGAAGGTTGCTTCTTCTTTTTCTTCTTATCTTTTTTTCACTTGAAATTTACATCATGAACGAACAATAAATTTTTGGTCCAATCTCGTCATTCTCCATATCCGAATGTGCCATCTCAATGGCCACGCTGGAATCCTCATTTCTAACAGAATCCACCTCATCAGAAGCTAATTGAGTATCATTATGCAATTCATTATTTAAGTCTCCCTTCCCTTAATTTTATCCTACTGTGAGGTTTGGTTTTGATTCTGACTAGGAATAGGGTTTGATGGCCTTGGACAGAATAAGGGACTGGGAAGACCATACATGGAAGAACAGGAATATGGGTAGTTTTTACAAGAAAAAAGGGTTGTGGGTAGTCTTCAACTTCAGGGATGGTTATTAATTACAACTCATCATCAGTCTCTATTTTTGTCTTTCTGATGTGTACTTGAAAAGAATCTGATGGTTACATCATGTGGAAAGAGACCACCGAAGCACACTCTCTCCTTGCCTCCTTAGCCTATTTTCACTTAAATGGGTTTGACAGCTTTAAGTCTAAGAATTTTATCAAAAAAAAAAAAAAGGATTTAAGTCTAAGAAGAAAGAACACAAAACTCATATGCTCTGATAAGAGAGGATTCCAAGTGTTTCAGTGACTGCAAAAGTGGACATGGGCATTTGATTTAATTTAGGCAGAGGCAGACCGTTAATTGTGATTTTGTGGGGTGGCATATCGAATTTTAACTGATGGAAAGAAAGGAGCTACCCATGAAGAAAAGTCCATGATATACTTTGGATTTGAAATATTTCTCATGAAGACTTCATTACGAGGTTTTAAAACTTGTGATCAATTTCAACCAATATTGATTTGAATTCGTATCGAAACATTTGGAGTGAATGGATTTACCTGTGTGTAAAGAGCAACCTAGTGCACGAGGATCCTACTACTGCAAGGCCTGAGAGGGGCAAGTGGAACGAATGGATTTACCTGTGTGTTTTTAATTCATTTTGACCTTTTTACCTTAGATCGTAGCAGTGGAATGGTATCAAATTGGTCTTGACCGATACCAAATCAATCTTGTTGATTTGGAGCGATCCAATCCAATTTTAAAACAATAACCCATAAGATAAAGAACAAAAATACAATTTTGGAAAAAAGATTCCTGCTGGTCTAATGCAAGCAGGGCCTGGAATCAGTGGGCGTGAAAAAATCATTGTACCCTCTCCTCATAGTGCACTGAAGACGTTCTCATGTGCTTCCTCACTGGCAACGAACATTGGTGTTTGCGTCAGACCTGCAGGGCTCTTCTACCTTTATCTTCTTATGAAAACATTGATCAAAATTAGTCAAGGTGGTAGACTCAATTCAAATTCCATAATGCCACTCCCTTCGGTGTCACTGGTAACTTGTTTGTAGGCCACAACTCTCGTAATGGCCATGACTTGTGTGTCTCATCCGTCATAGTGGATCTAAATGCCCAGTGAATTAGAATTAAGTCAAACTGAATAAAATTTGGTTACAATCGGGGACAAAACCAAGGCGAGACCTCTTGGGGAGACTGACGCAGCAACCCACCAACCCCTAACCATTTGGCCAACCCACGGATGAGGGAATTTAGGTATCACTAATGTGCTATAGTATATTAATATAGTATATTATAGTCTATCAATGCATTATAATACTAATATACTCTAATATATATATATATATATATATTACTAATATTAATATTAGATTTTATAATACCACTATATTATAGTATAATATATTATACTATATATAGTAAACTGAGTACAAGAACCAGAACTAGACCGTGTAGAAACTTAATTTCATAACCAAACATGAACCAGAACCGAATTGGAATCAAATAGGTTTAGTATAAGTCATGATTTCAAAACCAAGATGGGATACGATTTACTTCTGGATCACACCAATACTCTATAGAACCAAATTGAATACTCAATTCCGGACCAATATTCACCCTTAATTTTTCTGAGTACAAACAAGACAAAGAAGAAAAAGTGTGGTGTAAGTTTAATAAAAGGTGTCAATTTGGGACTGGAACTGGGAGCTGTCCCCCTAAAACTTGGTTTTGGACCTTTCCATTTATAAACGAGGCGGAATTGGGATTCAATTTTGGTATCAAATAATAAATGGACTGAATGGCTCGGGGATGGGAATTCCAATAGTACCAGTACTGAAATACATGTTAGGTAAGATGGTATTGGAATTAGAACTAACAATAACGTTTCAAAGGGTATGTTTCATGTTCTTATATTCAAGTTTTATGGCTCAAGTTTGATGTATTTGAGTGGTCTTTTCTCGGATAGAGGTTTCAACTGATGGACATTTAATTTTGTTACTAAAAACTTGTTTAGTGATAACATTAAAACTATTTTTGTAAATCCCCAATCTCATACCAAGTCACATATTGTCTGCTTTAGCCGATGGGCTTCACGGCTTTAAAACGTGTTGTTACTATGAAAAGGGTGGTTGAGGTTATTAACTAGCCCGTCTCTTCCCTTAGTGAATGTAGGAGTAAAGAGATGCCCTCCTCAATGCCTCTCTCATTTTCTGCTCAACCTTTGGGGTTCACCAGATCTGGCCATTTCTTGGGTGTGACAATCTCCCCATATGCAACACAATGTCCTTGTTGTTGCTCCACACAGTTTCGGAGTCCACTCTGATACCATTTGTTATGGCCTGACTCCACACCATACCACAATATTGTCCACTTTAGCTCATGGGTCTCACTACTTTTAAACCCGTTGTTACTATGGATGAGATACTTGAGGTTATCAATCACCCGAGTCTCTTTCCCCTAACCAATGTGGGAATAAAGAGATGCCCTCACTCATCGCATCTCTCGTTTCTTGCCTAACTATGGGGGCTTACTAGATCTTGCTTCTTCCATTTCACACCCAAGAAATAACCCAAGCTTCATAAAGAGATGTTTCCGTAAATTGAATACACAGCTTCTAAGTCACAGTGAAACAACCCTACTATTGCACTGAAGTCCATCCTCATTTTTAATGTGTGTGTGTGTGTGTGTGTGTGTGAAAACCAGTAACAATCCTATAAGAGACCATTGAGACAACCTGATAAAAGATCAAATCAAACCCAAACCAAATGTCAGCTAAATGGTTTGGTTTTAGTTTGACCCATTAACAACCTAAAACCAGTTCAGCGTAACCAAGTATCTGATTGAATTGACTAATTGACACCCCTAAACACATCCATCCGCTTGGCCTCTTGCTTTGTTTTTGGGGTAGGCGAAGACCAAAAGTTTAAAAGGGAATCATGAATTAGGATCTGTATAAGAGACCTAATTTAGTCGGGAAATACTAAGCTATGTTTGTTTGGCAAGAATTGAAAAAAAAAATAAAATATTTTTCTAGTTGTTTGATAACCAATAGTGGTTTTTTTATTTTTTATTTTTTTTATTCTTACAAGCATTCTGTTACTCTGAAATTGTAAGATTTAGCAAGAAATTATTATTCGCTTATTATCTACTTCTCTTGATATTTTATTTTTTATTCTTTATTTATTTTTTTCTCCAAATCTATTTATTTATTGCCAAACAAATATATAGCCTTAGAGAGGAGTTTAGTTTGGAGACCAAAACTAGGTATAATAAGGTTTCAAGAGACTAAACAAAGTAAACCACTGTGGCATGCTAACATTTTTGTTCTCATCTCTACATAGACCAATTTCTAAGTTTTAACTAAGGGCGAAAGAATCCTACTAGTCTGGCACAAGAAATATCAAATGTACAGTCCAATGAGAATACAGGTAAGAACATCTTCAATGCACATAAGGACTGCACCATCTTTTTGTATTCACTTACATTTCAACTTTTCCTGTGTTAAATTGACAGAGTTCATTTTTCTTATAACGGATTTGATCCATATTCGAGCCAGTAAGTAATGCCATATATACCATTCCTGCTCACCAGGAGTGGATACACGAATCAGTCAACTATGATAATTATGGTCTAGATAGCACATACTCCATCTTAATTATTGGGTTCAAGCCTTCACTCAAGGGAATAATATTAATTAAACCAACAATTAACCATTAGGGTATTTATAAATGGTGATAGATAATCTGCTTAAGCACTAAACAAGGTATCCATATTCTAGAGCTCTTTCTCTATCATATTTATTCGTTTTAGAACTTAAGAATTGGGTGACTAGTGGCGTGAAACTCATTTCATGAGTAGTGGGTATTGTGGAAAATTGAGAGGGACAATTTCTAGCTGCCACATATGTTAGATTCATAACCCATTGACAACCCCTATCATCACCAAATAAAAAAATATTATATATTAATTTTAGTGTCTATTTAATTAACATCACAAAACTATTATTAGCACTAATCAACAAAGATATATTAATATATTTAAACATATAAAATATTAAATTTGGAATCTAAGGAGGAGAGAGTGGAGAAGAGAGATGAGGTGCGTGGATTCTAAACCGTTAAGTATACTAAGAGGATGCTGCCTAACCTAGTCTCATATGATGTTGGTGTTTACTTAAGGGGGAGAAAGAGAATCCCTTATTCAGTAGGTAGAAGGTTCTAGTCATGGAATTAATATGATTTGATAATTAATATGATTTGATAAGATAGTTATGTACTATTTAAAAAAAAAAAAAATGATCTGACAGTTGGTATTTATCAGTTTTTTAATGTTTCTCTGCTTTAAAGCTTTCCAAAACAAATGATAAGCTAATTTCTTTGTTGAAGTAACATCACTGAAGCCATTCTTGTCAATGAGGAAATCATATCAGTAGGGTCTAACTCTAAGGCATATGATCCCATAGTTAATAAGGAATGCAATAATGTAATGATCATCCATATTTGTTGTTGTCCAGTGCTATAGGCTGCATAGGTCTGTCCGGTCTGACCCAATTCAGTCTGGGTTTACAATCTGATGAGCCAGTCTGACCTAATTCAATATGGTTTATTTATTTATTTATTTTTTTGATAGGTAATTTGTATGTCTTGAAAAGGAAAAAAAAAAAAAAGAATGTACAAGAAAAGACAGCCTCTATCTCCATCTTTGGACTAATCGAAAGAATGGAAGAGAAGGCCCTAGAAAACAAAGCAGGACAACCCCTATATTACAAGAAAAAAAGCCAAGGATAAACTAAGACATATTACAATATGTAGAAAATCTTTAAAGATGAATCCTCCTTCACTAAATTATTCAGCTCCTAAGGGAAATCAAGAGGCTGAATAATACTCTCAACATGAGATGGAGCCATAGATACTAGGTAATCCGCAGACTTATTAACCTCCTTCTATACATGTTTGAATTCCTTTCTAGACAGGGTACTAGAAGTGTGAAGAATTTTGCTTTTAATAGCTCTAATCTCCCATGGCCCCTCAATTTCTCCGTTTAGCATATCTGCAACCAATTTGGAATTTGATCGAATAGAAATCGCCATCATGTTGTTTTCTATGCAAATAGAAATTCCTCTAAGGATAGTCAAGAGTTCAAGCTATAAAATTTTAGTCTTCTCCTCAAGACCAGTATAAGCCAATAAAGGGATCCCCTTCCTATCCCGGACTAATCCTCCATAAGAAGCTCGAGCTTGTGAGAGGGATCCATTACAATGTAATGCTACCATATTACTTGGAGGCATAAACCAAGAGCATGCTTTTGGGATTACAACCTTCCAACTAACATGAATGCCCCACTTAGTCATGAGGAATTGATTTCTAGGATTACATTCAGCAACAAAGTTCACCCTAGAGCATTTAAAAATCTTAAAGTTTCTATTTTGCCATTAGTGTTGCACTATGGCACAGAAAGCTAACTTCCCAATTACTTTCAATGGAACCCATCATGAAATTCATGTTTGATCCATGTGGCAATGTGGGTTTGCCTCAGGTATCCTGATCTTCATTGATTAAAGATTAGTTTTACATTCACAATACATGGTTTGAACTGAACCTGGTCTAAATGTTTGAACCGGTCCAATCCCTATTGCTGCAAACCAATAGCACCTTGGTTCACCCCACATTTCTTGAGTGGAGGATATAATGATGCTTATAAATATCAGTCCTCCATGTGTCTTAATCTGATTGTTTACTTATGTATTGAGCTTGCTTTTGTCCTTAAGAACATTATTAAGTTGAGCTTTATATGGCATTCTCTTTGGAATATTGATGCATTTAAAGCAAAGATGGATAAAGGGTTCTCTTGTTACTATGTGGTTGACATAGAAGCAGTGAAGTGTAATCTTAGAAAGTTATATGATATCTCTTTATGTGTAATTGGAGAGAAAGAGACCAAAAGGAAGATGCTTGTAATAATCACATATTGACATATTATGGATCCTTGATCTTGCAGATTTTAACTTTTTGTTATTATAGGGTGACTAAAATATTTGCATGCCAACCTTCTACTCTGGTTTCTGCCCCACCAAAAATTAACTTCTTTGAAAAGGATTCTTTTATTTTATTTATTTTTTTAGAGAACCGACAGTATAGAGTGATTTAGGTACTTTAACCCCAACCATTAGTCTTGCATTTCTACTACAGAGTTCATAAATCATGAGATCGAAGGATCAATATCTATATGAGGGCATGAATCAGGTAGCCCCTAGCTACGTTTAGGCCTGCATTTCTACTATAGAGTTCATCAATCATGAGATCTAAGGATCAATACGGACATGAATCAGGTAGCCCCTAGCTACATTTAGGCCTGCATTTCTACAATAGAGTTCATAAATCAAGAGATCTAAGAATCTATGTCTATGTAATGGCATGCATCAGGTAGCCTTAGGGGATGAGTTTGGATGAGCTTCTGGTTCAAGGGCAGCTTGCTAGGTAATTGGGTTCTAGTGCAAGTCCCAAAAAATCGAAGGTTTGATCCTCCTAGCACCATCTTTCTTGATATAATAGTAAATAGGTTAATAATATTTAGTAATAAGTGTGGTGTAGTGGTCACTCCTAGCTTCCCTATCTGTCTCATTGTGTATCTTGCATACAAAAAAAAAGTGGTAGATCCTAAGGCCAACCTACCACACTTTTGTTTCTATTGGTTCATACTACAACATAGATTTGCCTCTATCAACTGTAAAATCTTAGAAATATTTGGACCAAAGATTAATCCGAGGACCATGTTTTCCTTTAGCCATAGTGAAAGGGAATCCCTTGACCGTGGCTTTTGGATGGGCGGGAGAGAGTATCACATGACCATTGGGGTATGCTTGACCATTCTTCTGAACCCAATTGCAGGATTTTAACCTCTGTAACAATTTCGTACCAAAAGGTACACTAAGAATAGTCTTTCTAGAAAAGTTTACTTAATCAAATGGCTGGTTAAGTTATTCTTCTTTTTTTTTTTTTTTTTTTTTTTT
>NC_056567.1:12738555-12741054 GCF_013358625.1 Macadamia integrifolia
TTTTTTTTTTTTTTTTTTTTTTTTTTAATTTAGGTAAAGCTGGTTAGATTATTGAATCCAACTGCTTATTTGTTCAAGAAGGCTAGCTAGGTTTGCTTATTTTATTTGTTTTACTAACGAGGGTGTTTGGACCTTGGGCTTGACTAGTCCCCCTACACACACACACACATATGCCCCTACGTACACATGCGCATTAGATGAGCACAAAATCCTATGAAAACTATAGAAACTATGTGACTGGCCCAAGGGGTAAGGGGAGTCGAACTCAGGACACATGTTCATTTAGACACGCTCCCTTGCCACTTGAGCTATACCCTTGGAGTTGAAGGTTCACTTATTTTATGTCTCATACTATCATGCTGAAAATCTACACATATATTGTTTTCAAGTAAGAGACTCTTAAGGTATCAATAATTTGTAATCTTACTTTTTAGCCCTTTTAGTATAATATACTTTTTTTTTCTTTCAATGAAGCTAAATACTGTCATTTTGCATATGTACTCGAGAAAATGTGTAAGATAATATTGATCTAATTTTTTATAATGACATAGTGAAAGTTACTTTCAAGTTATTTTTGAAAATTTACTTAGGACAAAATTCTATGTTCACCAGTTGGTGAAGTTCAGCACTCCATCTTAGGGTTCGTAAATGCCTATAGGGTTTTAGTAGCTTTCTTAGAAAACTATCACGATGCCCTATGTGTGGATTTAAAGCACCCACCATTGCCTTAAGAAAACTTAGTCCATTATTTTATGCCTCTAAGTTGAAGAACTTTTGAAAATAAAACAAGAGGCAATTAAAAGAGGGTGTCAAGTTTAGTTGTCATATAGACAATCCTAGTTTCAGTTAAAAAAAGTATAAAAATACAATCTCAAAAAATATATAATATGCTCCGTTTGATTGCAAGGGGAATTAAAGGAAAGGGAAGTGAAACTTAAAAAAGAAATATTTGTAATCATTATCCCATATGATTGTATCATTAACTTCAAATTATATCATATTTGGTTATTCAATTTCACTTTGCATCCAAAACTCTTTGCTATAATATGTAAAATAAAATCTACATGTCATATGTATCATTATTAATTATGGTTAAAAGAAATTAAGTAGTTTATATAATCACATGGGATCACATAGAGATATGATTTAAAATTTTTTTTTTTAAAGTATGAAATTTTCATTTTATTTTCCTTTAAATATCTCTTGCAACCAAACATAGCCATAAGGATTACAATATTTTATCCTAAATAATATACTATATACAGATATTTACAATACTAAAAGTCTTGGAACAATACCAAAACATATACTCAACTATGATAAATTTGGAAACTTCAAACTAATCAGAACATCTTCAACATATCAATAATTCAATTAAGGAGAAAAAGAGATCAATTGGGACTGTGTTCTAATGATATATCATCAATCAAAAGTTTTGAATTGACATGTTAAAATTGATTTCTTTTAACACAATTCTGTCATTAGAATTGTGTTGTAGCTAGTTTTCTTTTGTGCTCTTCTCATGCTCCTTTTTCTTGGCCCCCCAGGGACGTGGGGAGGGGGGGGGGGGAATGGAGAAGGCCTTCCTCTCTTTTAGCACAATACCTGAAGGAGAAACTTCTACCATTGGGTTTTGCTCCTATGTTTGTCTTTGTTCATAAAAACAGAGCTTGATGCATGCATAGAGAGTGTAGTGCACACACGGAGTGAGGTACACAGAATGGTGTAGAAAGGTGGAGCACACAAACTCCGCATGCACTCAAATAGGTGCATTGAGTGGTACATAGTGTATAATAAACTCTTCTCTCTGTTGTACTCATGGGTACGAGTGGAGAGGAAGGAAATGAGGTGTTCCTCTACGTGGGTAGCGGCTGGTGTTCACTTTGTCCAAGGAAGGAAAGTTGTTGCAGTTTTTCCTGTGTTTCTCACATCAATATTGAGGTTAGGGTACTTTGTTCTTGAAAATCATCTCATTTGGTGAATTAACTAACTTTTTATTCAGGGTATTTTTTGATGTTGATAAGCCTGTAAAACTACCAAGAGAAGGCTTGTTTGTAAGACGTTAGAACTGACGAGGGAAGACTTGTAATTCAATTATTATCATAATAAAAGTTTTCCTAGACTAGGTCCCATGATTATTAAATTTGGACATAGAAATAATTTCCAAGTAAATTCCATGTTAAAAATTGTTTTTTTTTTTTTGGGTAGTTGGATGCAGGGAATTGCCTCTCCACAAAGCAGGGGGTAAGGTTGCCTACATTGTGACCTCCCCAAACCCAACACTGGTGGGAGTCTCGTGTAAACCTCCTGTAGCTCTTCCAGGCACTAGACAGGGGTTAGCTCTGTAAATGTGTAGAGCCAAGTGTAGTGTGATGTAGTAGTAGGCACTTCTAGGCCCTTTCCTGGCTACTGGATCACTTCAGTGCTTCCGGGACTGCAGACCCTCTACCACTCATTGCCTTTTGTTTTTGTTTTTTGTTTTTTTTTTTTGTTTTGTTG
>NC_056567.1:12741153-12779820 GCF_013358625.1 Macadamia integrifolia
TTTTTTTTTTTTTTTTAGTACGATTGTTTTGATTTTTTTTCTTTTTCTTTTTTGAGTTAATGATTGTTTTGATTTATGTTCATTATTAGATTTGCACATACTTTGTTGTGTACGTATTTCTTTACACTTTCACACATGTGGGAAAGAATTTATTTCTCCCAACATTAACTTTATGATTCCACATAATAAAGTGAGCCTAAAGATGAGGAGAAAGAGAAACATATGGAGATGAAGTTTACAATTTGTGTTGTATATTCATGAGATGATATTTCATTTCAGAAGTTATATAAAGGGATCAAGATTTCACCCGAAAATTTTCCTTTTGAATCAAGTAGGTTCTTACGCCAATTTTTTTACCACCCTTCCATCCTCATATGGATTGCACTTGCTAATCAAATTTCAATAAAAGAAAATGTGTACACATATCCTTTATCATATGGTACCTATGTTGGCGTTAAAATATATCACCATTATATACCAATTTAGTAAGTTTTATCGCAATCCATATTTTTCCATTTAGAAATATAAGGCACATGTAATTGCTTGAAAATTCAAATTTAATAACTTCAAGTCAACTTCAGCCCATAAACTATACAAAGATAAGAGCTTCAATATGCACGGTAATATGGTGAGATGGGACCTAGGATTTTTTTTCCTCTTTTTTTTTTTTATTTTTTTTGCAAGATGGGACCTAAGAGCTCCCATACAACTTCAAATAAAATAGATATATAACATGGGAAAAGGCTGGGATTTTTCAGCTTAGATATAAACTATGAATGCTTTGCAGCGGCTTGGCAGTGTTAGAATGAAGTTAGACGTGCAAAAAGCCTTTTTTTTTTTTGCTAAGATTACGTGCAGAAAGCTTATGACTCTCTATCTTGCAAATTTTTATTTGCAGTCATACAAAGCTTTGGAATTAAGTGGACTGCCTAGCTGCATCATATTTTGATTTCTTCCAAGATCTCAATTTTCTTAAATGTGGGTCCGATTGGATATTTTGGTGTGGACAGGGGCCTCCGTCAAGAGGACCCTCTATCCCCTCTTCTTTTCATTCTGGCTAAAGAAGTTCTGTATAAAGGATTAAAGTGTCTCCTGGAGGAGAAGAAAATCCATTCGCTTCCAAACCCTAGAGTTTTTACTATTTTAAGCCACCTTCTATTTGCAGATGACATATTTTATTTTCATGAATGCTTCAGTCAGGTATATGTCAAATTTATAATAATTTTTTTCTAAGTATCATGATTTCTTAGAGCAGAAAATAAATTTGAAAAAAAAAAACAAGTTCTTATTGGGGAAGGTGGCTCCCTATGGAATTCATAGATCTGATGTATTGGGTGTCCCGATGTCCACCTTTTCTGCTCTATATTTAAGCGTGAAAATTCTTCTGTCTCTGATGTATTGCCATAGACCTTGCTTCCATCGATTGGAAGATCTTTCATTGCTTTCATGAGGCAAACCTGATTGTGGACTTCTTGGAAAAAAACAACTGCTTAGTACGATCCTCTCATTTCTCGGCATATTCTGATTAAGAATGAGCTTATTCTGGATGCCTACGGAAGGCCGCAATTTTGGTTCAAATGAATTTAAGGTTTTTTCTTGCTCTTTTTCTTGTAGGTGTGTGCTGGCCATCCTTTCTTTCTAATGGCAATGCTGAAGGTAGGAATTGGCTGGGTATGCGTTTCTCCCTTCTTGTAGGAATGTCGGCCTAGGGCGACTTTGTGTATACATTCTTTTCTCTTTTTTTCTTTTTTCTTTTTTCTTTTTTAATATAATTGATACTTTTAGCTAAAAAACAACTGAGTTACTTCGTAAGTGAAGTCTGTGGAGCTTAGAGTATAGGTGTGGTTATTGTTTGATTTTAGGCAATGTTTTTTGTTCTAAAATCAAATTCATTATACACGTTTAAATTTGAATTTGGCTCCAAAACCAAATTCCTTGAATTGATATAAGGGAACAATTACTTTCACACCTCTAACGCTGACGGTGATAATTTTAAAATATAAAAGATTATTTCCGTCCCAAAAACCCTTTTTTCTTGTAGTGTCTTGAATTAAAACATGCAAAATCTAAATGTCAATTTTACTCTTATTACATTTTCAAATTGAAGTCTTTTTTCAAAGACGATGTCAAGTTAAGGATTTTGCTACATACTCATCTCTGGCGAAGGTGAAGGAGAGAGAACTTTCTAACGAACAACATTTAACCTTGCAACTCTTTGGCAAAGGCAAGTCTCTGGAGGACTCTCTTTCTCATTCGATTTCAGGTTTCCTATCTGAGAACACTGTTATAATCTTTTTCACTTCAGATTCTGGTTATATTTTCAAGTTCTGATTTCAGAACACTGTAATAATCCTTGTTCACAACATGTGCTGAATGAAATGCAGCATTTTAGAAAAGTTTAAAGGGCTTTTGATTGATTAACCCAAAACCAACTGCACCACCCAAGAAGTAACATTTAAGAAAATGACTTCATCATCCACCGACTAGATTAGTAGTAGAGCTTTCAATAATAAAATACAGATTAGGTATTCAACCTTCGAGGCTATAATGCCGTAGGCTTTTAAATACATAGTAAGCTAAATTCGTGCTGACGAATAACTAACCTGCAATGAATAGGGAAGGTATAGTTATGCTATGAATGTGTATTGAATACTGGCAATAATATCAGCAAAAGAACGTTCTCCCGTGTATGAAGGTTAAGATACTGTAACTGTTGACAATTTCCAAGGTTTGAAGGAATGCTTGCATTCAAGTTGTTTTCTTCTAATGGAGTTCATACAAAAGAGTGAGATTGCTTATAGAGGAAGATATTTGTCCAGAAAGTCTTTTTACAAACAATTATAATCTTTGAAGCTTTGAAAGGTTCCCTATACCAGATGAACATTACCTTCAAGAAAGTTGAACGCCATGATCAATGAGGTTAAGTTGATAAGATTCTCAATCCCATTAGAAATGATTCCAGATATATAGTTTTTTCCTTCCCATAAGAAAGTTGGCTCTAAAGGTAGGAAGGGCCCTTAAAACCATTACCTCCTAGGTCCACATTATCTAGAATCTAGATGTGTACAATCGACCAACATCAAGAACTAAAAACTTCACAGTTGGGGTGATAAGTCTCAATGAATTAGAATAAAACTAAAGAAATTGCTACGTGTTTGGAAAACAAAGAAAAAAGAAAAAAAGAAAAGAGGAGAACCTAAATAAATTGATACAGGAAATAATGGAGATCATAAACAAATAGTCACACAATGCAAACATGAAGATATACATTGTTCGGCATGATTACTTGCATCCACATTAAGATGAAATTTACTTTACTATCAATGGAGAATAGGGTTATAGTCCCTTGTCCTAATACACCTTTTAGATTTATTTAAAAAAAAAAAAAATCTTATTACAAATTTGATCAAGTGATTTCTAGGTGGAAATTAGGGGTGAAGCCCAGACACAGAGGTGCAAAATAACCACCATGCCCCCTGTTTGATGCCTCCCCACGCGATACAGCCCCTGCATCCAGAAAATTTTAATCCTACAAATTTATAGGAAAAACCCTATTCTTATCAACTTAACCGCATAAACTATGGAGTTCAACTTTTTTTAGGGTAATTAGTATCACTACCATCATGTGAAGGAACCTCCAAATTTGCATGGGTGCCAGTTGTTTTACCAAAAATACTACCCTGGCCTCTATTTGAATTCCATAGGATTGCGTGTTTGCGTGCCAGCCATAGCTGCCAACCCAGGCAGGTTGCACCAATCGCATATTATATCAGGATCACCCAAGTTGGCATATCTGTTCTTCACTCTCACAAGGCCAAAGGGATGAAGGGAGGGGACTGCATCTGCTGCTTATAAATGTGAGACGTCAGTGGAGGTAAAAGGAACACAAACCATCATCTCTTGCTCTTGGGCCTGGTGATAATCCATTGGATTCGAGTCCTTCCTTGCCTACGTCGTCGGGGACCTGTGGGTTGGGTTGCAGCGGTGCTCTTGCTAAGCAGGGTTCATGCAGAGGTGATGGTCCTCCTCCCCCTCCCCCTCCACCTCCACCTCCAACTCTCTCAGGGTCCTCCCGTGCTTGCTGAGCAGGGTAGCTGCCATGAACATGCCAGGTGCTACTGGGAGTCATGACTAATAATAGGTTTGTGGCCTTGGGTGAGGATGGTTTTTCCAAAATATAGACGTTACTAGTGTGATGGCAGCCATGGTGGTCCCTTGTAAGGATGATTATGTGGCCAATAATCCTGACGGAGGTTCCTAGAATCCGTCTTTGCCAGAGTTAGATAGACTTCTTTCAGCTAACCCTTGATCACGAGAATAGCAGGACGGGCAGCTCAACTTGGCAAAGTGAGATTATTCTGTCCAGTAGGCCACCCTACTTTCATTTTTGAACCTTGCAAGGATGAATGGAGGGCCCTAGGTTGGATCTGTCCTCGCTGGCGTGTGGATCTCTGGTGCATGCATGCGTGCCAATTGTTTTACCCAAATACGCCATTGATCTCTTTCTGAATTCCTAGCTACACCTAAGGGTGTCACGAGATCGAAATCGAAAATCGAATCTAATTCCAAACTGAATACCTTGAATCGAATCCAATCGATTATAATCTGGTTACATACTGGATTTGAAATGAGTGTTTATGATTTGGTTTGGTTTGAATTTGAACCTATGCCAAGAACCAATGATTATAACTAAAACTGAACCCAATAATTTGATGTAATTTTTTTTTTCTTGTTAGAAACTAAAAACTAGACGTAACTTAAATAGAAATCTGATGTAATCAATCACTTAAATCATCTTATAGAGTTAGAGTTATAGTCCACATTTAAAACCCTCTTTTTTTTTTTTTTTTTTAGGACTAATGAATCATGAGTTAACTAATAACTCTAAACTATTTAACGAAACTAATAATAATAATAATAATAATAATAATAATTATAATAATAATAATAATAATAATAATAATAATAATAATAATAATAATAATAAAGAAGTGATTATTGGAATCAAATGAGAATCAAATTTAAAACCTGAATAGGAATCAGAATAGTACCAAAACCAGATAGATTCGATACAAGTATCGACATCAAGAACCAAGATAGGACCTGGTCCAGTTTTGGATCAGACTAACACTCTTTGATACTGAAATTGAAATCAGACTGTATACCTGGTTCCGGACCGACTGACACCCTTAGCTACACCTGCCCACCCACGCAGGCTGCCCCACTCTCTCAAGGGTGGGGATGACTGCATCTTCTGCTTATAAATGTGAGAAGGTGAAGGGAAAAGGATCACAAATCATATCATCTGTGACAATTGAAAGATTTCAAACTCATATGTCGCTCTCGTGCCTTCTGATGATCCTAATCCTGACGAATTGGATGGTATCAGCGAGTCATGCATGGCTCGGGTTCATTCAATCGGATTAGCTTTCCAGTTGGTTTCATTTTCGGGACTGCATCTTCTGCTTACCAGTTATTTGTATTTCTTTCACCTTGCAGAGAAGTAATTGAGGATCATGGAGAAAGCCATTTTAGCTCATAGGAAGAATCCACTTCCCATTCTCTGAAAGCCAACATACTTTATAGTCTTGAAAATTTGGATGAAACTTTGAAGGTTCTAGAGGAGCTTAAAGAATATGCTCCATGAGAGAGAGCCATGCTTCATTTTGGACTGGCTTTGGATTTAAAACCATCTGCAGCTGATGTTACTACCATCAAGGTACCTCACTCATACTTATCCCTTATATTGCTGCAATGTGCACAATTGAAGATATTCAAGTTTTTCTTGATAGAGCAGTTTCACTTTAAGTAGTTGGACACTTTTTTTCAATAATCTGAAATTGTTAATTGTAACATAAATTTTGAAAAGATTGGATACTCAATTCCTATGTTTAACACTTTTTTCAAGGCTGAAATGTTCAGTATTTGCCATTTTTATCTTGACTTCCATTATGAAATTAATTAACTGCTTACCAAAGTGCAATGAGTAATTAATTGTCATTGATCTGCTATTGTAGTTGTAAATCACAACTGCAGAAACACATAGCAGCCCATCCTAGCTTGCGTTTCTATAAGATTCATTTTGAGTGATTAGAATTGCTATACTAGGTTGTCATAGTAAAATTCAAAGTGTCTGGATAGTGATGTAGAATCCTCCTTATTTCCTTAATATAATTCTTTTCTTCTTTTCTTTTCCATGCTAATCTATCCTGCAGCACCCCCAACTGGGCATAGAAGGGCCAATGGCAAACCTACTCCTAATGGTGGGTGGGGAAGGGGGAACATACCCACACCCACATCCACCCACATGTGATCGGAGTCGACCCTCAAACCTCTAGGAATCAGCTTCTACTAGCCGATTATGCTACTATACCGCACAACACACACACACACACACACACACACACACACACACACACAAAGAAAAGAAAAGAAAAAAAAAAAAGAAAGAAAGAAAGAAGACGACTTTTAACTACCAAAATGCTCTATCACCAAAGATGTAGACCCCATTTGTTTAACGAGGAGTTTGGGGTGGAGATTGGATCCACTGCTCATACAATCAGTTGGTCATACGAGTTAATATCCAACATCTGTCTCACTTTCTGTCATTACAAGGGTGAAAAGGGGTATATTTGGAAGCAAAAAAGGGAAGGTGTTGGATGTTGACTCATATGACCAAGTGATCGTATGAACAGTTGATCATTTCCCTTCAAGTCGGGATTATTGTGGAACTAGGACCCACAGGGTAATGGGGTAATCGATAGGAAAGTAAATTGAAGTTTACCACCACTCTAGGGGAAAGTTTTAGAGACTGAAAATAGGAAGAGAGAGAGAGGTTTGCACCATGGATGGGAATCAAAGTAGAGGAGGAGAAGAGGTGAAGAGGTGTCGAAGCACACAATCAACTACTGGTATTCTTGGAGTTTCTGATTTTTATTGTTCCATAGAATTATACTGCAATTCCCTTATCCACTTTTTAATCCAGACGTGCCAACAGGTTCACTTGCCAAGAAGCAATTGCAACATCTGTACACTCATGGCATTTGGGTTGAGCATTTACTGATTCATTATTTATTTCTTATGGTTGATTACTATTGGGTTCTTTGCTATGGAGGTGTCAATGCACTGTTGTAGCTCTAATTTTGTGTAAAGATAGCATTTCCAAAACTGAAAGTAGTAAATGTTTCTCCTGCAGATCCTAAGGAATAAGATTATTAGTGGGAAAAAGGTTTCCTTGTTGAAATACACAAGGTATGAAATAAGATCTATCAGTGACTATTGGTGGAGGACAGTTAATGATCACCTAGAATCTTGTGTTTCAAGGCACTATATTTTCTAGAGTTTGCATAAAAGTTTTATTAGGTCCTTTGTTATTATTCCTTGGATTTTTAGATATATGATGATTTTAGAGCTTAAATTCCCGGGTTGGTTCAAGGTCTTGTCTTCATATAGATCTAATTATGTTTAGATAAATATTATGTATTTCTTTTTTTAGCCCAATTAGGTTTAGCCAATATATTGTTAGTATTAAGAACTTAAGATATTTTGGAAAAGTTGAAGATAGGATTAAACATATTGCATGATCTTTTTCCTATAGATCAGGACCATGAGGTTCAGATATACTCTAAAAGTAAAATTACTGCTATGCAAACTATTTATGTTTAAAAATAAATAAATAAATTATACCCAATTAGCAAAGCATCAATATAATCATATATAAGACACTTGCTTGATGCAGAAACCATGGTGGCTTTCTAAATTGGTTAGGGAGGACTATGAAATGGCTGGAGAGGACCTGAAGTTGGTTTGAAAGAAGTTTAGAATGATGGAAACCTGGAATCATGGTTTTAAGTATCGGTGCGTATTGTGCCGTATCGGTAGACATCGGCACGATACATACCGATACGTTACGGAGAATTTTGGGCCTCTTTTTGTGTATCGGCGTATCGTACGTATCGTATCATGCCGTATCGTATCGGTACCAATACGTACGATACTCTACGATACGAACTTTTGAAAATCTGAAAATTTTCGAGAGTATCGGTACGTATCGAAGGTATCGTGCAGTATCGAGCCGTATTGTACCGATACGGTATGATACGGCTACTTAAGTGTGAATTTTTTGTTGTTTGAAACAAACACTTCACACTCTCACCAACGATTTTCTATATTTTGCTTCTTTCTTCCCCTTTGATTCACACACCTTTTTGGAGACTTAAATGGTAGATTGAAAGAAACACTGTGGAAGTAAATGGTTCAAAGAAGAAGAGAAACATAGTCCAAGAAGAACCTTGAAGGCTTGAACTTGAAAGTTGAAACATTTGAATAGTAAGTTCTTGAATCTTTACTCACTTTTTTCAACTTTAACCTTAGATTTTTAAGTTTTTTTATAAATCTAAGGTTCATCATACTTAGAATCACATTTTGTGCATCATTATTACATGAAATCATTGGATTTATAAGGATTTACAAACTTTTTTCAAGAGAAAATGAGGGTTTCAATTTTTTTCAAATTTCTTAGATCTACTCATGCTCAATGATTAAAAATGTTTAGATTTTTTATATCTTATATAAAAACAAGTGTTCTACAACTTCCATGGAAAATTTTGATTTTTCTCAAAAAAATATATTTTTTTAATTTTTTTATTCCGAAATTAATTTTAAAAAAAAGAAGAAAAATCCCCCCAAAATTTTTTTTTTAGAAAATTTAGTTCATTCAACTCTTAAAAATAATATCATAACTTGTAATGACTAAATACATGATTTCAAATGAAACCCACAAAAAAGTGAGGGTTTCAATTTTTTATTTTATTTCTTAGATCTACTCAAATATATTGGTCCACACTTTGTTGATTTTTTATATGTTCTTTAAAAACATTTAATCTACAACTTCTATAAAAAAAAATTTAATTTTTCTACAATGAATGGGAGACCCACTACCATAAATATTTCGACTGGGGTAAATATTGTGCCTATATTCGACAAGTGCAGAATATCATCGTAATTGCTCCTATTGAAAAAGAAGGTCCTAGCCAAGGATTTGAACCACCGCGACACTCTTCACGGCACTCATCACAGTGGCAATGGCAATGAGGAAAGAAAAAACTGTAAAAAACTCAAACCTCATCATTTTGAACATTTTCAACTCAATATATTTGTCTATCAATACGATACCCTCTACTTCAGTATTTATGCATTCTACATGTTATATAAACCTTGTTTTAACTGTTTTTTTTTATGCAAAAGTGTATAAAAATGTGTTCCCTATCCATTTATATGCGTATCTTTAGCGTATCTTAGCGTATTTTCGATACGATACGATACCCTCCGATACATATCTTAATTTTGACCCACCGATACGACGACCGATACCGATACTTTAATCCTTGCCTGGAATACTAGCTGGGAAATATGAAATTGAAAGAAAATATATATATGAATATATTCAATTTATGGACTAGCTAGAATCATTCTAGTTCTCCTTGATGACATCAAGTTTTGAAGAAATCATCATCTGAAACAATGCAACTGAATCTCCATTTTATGGACTTGGTCTGGAAAGCCAAACAAGCTTGAGTGTGCTATCTTACACAGGACAAGATTACATCTATAACAATATCAAACAAGGTTAGATCAGTACCTATACATGAAGAAGAAAGAGAATAAGAGTAGGAGTAGAAGAGAGACGTAGGATAGAAAATCCTTCTCGCAGTTTGCTAGTGTATGTTACCGGCCGTGAGAGGGGAGAACCTTCATTTATTAGATGATGGCTCAATAGAGTCATAATAAAATACAAGTACATGGCAGCACCAATGTTAACTTCTTTTTTCCTTTTTTGGTAAATATGTTCTTAACTTCACACCTTATAGCTTCACCAAGAATCCTAAACAAGCTATTAAGTGGACCTTCATACACAATTTTATTTCATGAGCAGTCAAACTTTGAAGTTGTAAGCAAAACACTACTGGCATTTAGAAGTTTGAAAGAGCTTTTTGTGGGGAGCATTTAGTCCACAAAGTCACCACCAACTTTGTGATGTAGGATTTACGAAACAGTCCCCGCTAGTCAATATAGAAAAATGATAATAACAAAATAAATCAGATTAGTTTAATTATGCTTTGTTCATTAAAGAGATTAGTTTCTTCTGATGGAAATTCAGATTGAAAATTTCTCGTTACTATTTTCAATCAGAATTTTTCTATTTATTATCCCCCTTCTCTGGAAAAAAAAAAAGCTTCAATAAAGTGGATTAATTTCACATTTTATTGCATCTACATCCTCATATGGTTATTTGGTTTTGGTTTAAATATGTACCAATTTTTCTATACACTTAAATATTGGACTCTACAATACTAGTTAATGCTCAATGCAGGTAGGAAAAGTGTATTTTAAGCTGGTGGATTATCTAGAAGCTGATCAAGCCTTTACCCTTGCTCGCTGATCATCAACTTATACTCTAGAAGGAATGGATTTATACTCACTCTACTGATCTTTATGTGTTATGTTCTAGAGTTTTTAAAAGAAGCTTCAAGAGATTAAGAAGTATTTTATAGACAAATGGAGTGGAAAGAGAGGTAGGAAGAAGGGTGGAAGAAAAGTAGAAGAGAAAGAAAGTGAGAGCAATGGAAGCTCTGGACAGCGAGCTGCCCAGAATGAAGTAGAAGAAAAAGGAGAGTCAAGGAAGTAGAAGAGAGAAAGAGAGTTGGGTAAGTGTGAGAGAGTGAGGAGGTGCAACCTGGCCTCACCTTCCCTCTTGGGTGTGTGTGGGTGTGTGTTTACAGCTATATGTGTGTGTGTGTGTGTGTGTGTGAGTAAGTTATGTACAACTATGTTTGTATGTTTACTGAATATAGATGGTGTGTGTTGAATTCTAAGAACAAAGATCAGAAAAGAAAATAGAAAAAGAAAAGAAAAGAAATGGATGCATCAAATGTTTCTCCCAAGTTATGTACAGCTATGTTTGTATGTTTATGGAATTTGCAGTATATTATCTCAATCCCAAGTTTCACTATAAGTGCAATCTAGGAATGGATGATATATTGCTAGAAGCAGTGGAACTTGTGGTGGCAAAGTTGGTCCCTAACCCTAATCTACAGTCAGCATGAAACAGTGAGGTGGGTTAATGTTTGAAATATGTATAGTCCTAGTCCTAAGGAATGCTCTATTGTGCACTAGCTTGTATTCATGTTTAAAATATGTATAGATAAAGGAACTTAGGGATGCTTTTGGGAGTTTTGGCCGGCAGCAGTAGTGGCTGGAAGACAAGGTACTGACCCTAGTGAATGGTGGGTCCTCTATGGAAAAGATCCACTAACTTGAGAAAGATAGCAATCAAGGTGCTCTCCCAAACTTGTTCTGCATCAGAATGTGAGAGCAATTGCAGTACCTTCTCACTGATCCATACCAAAAGGCGGAACTGACTAGGTCACAAAAAACTACAGTAGTTGATATTTGTGCATTATAGTATGAGATTTAAGATGCAGCACATACGTTAAGGCATGGATGATAACAGTGAACCAATTGAACTTGCTCACATTTTCCAAGAAGACTCAGATGAGGAGGAGGATCCCCTATACCAATGGATGAGGAACGAAAGTGAGCCACATATGGATCGACTTGGGGGTAGCCTGACCTTGTGGTAGCTAGTTAGATGGATACTGGCGTGGATGATTATATGTCTCAAGAGGGCTGTGTGTTTTCATAGGTACCCAGGCCTTTCGAGTCCCAAGCTACCGAGGTTGATGTGGAGCCTGAAACTGTTTGGTCACATTCCAGTGATAATGATGATGATGGTGCGGGACTTGCTAGGGTGTTAATAGTGGACCTCGTGGTGCTGGTGCTGGTGATGGTGATGGTGATGATGGTGGTAATGATGGTGGTGATAGGGGATACGTAAGAGGTACCATTACACTGAACAGAATCCAAAGCCGATGCGGTTCACAGGAGAGACTGAGTACACATGCCACACAAGACATGGACCATGGTGCACATGCCCCCACACCCTACAAGAGAGGCTATCGTCAGCGTTCATGCCTAGCGGAGAGGAGCATGATAATATGGACTCTATGGACATCTCTATTAGGAGGTTGACTGACACTCTAGGAGGCTTAAGTATGGAGAGTGGTATTTATGGGGAGCAGTTGCATGCACCGTCAGCTATATGTGGCACGGGGACCACCGGTTCAAACATAGTCATTATAATCAGTTTGGTTAGTTTGGACACCAATAGGCCACCTCTTTCCCCTCTACCTTTGAGTATGAGGGTCCGTCACACTCTCACATTGGGTTAGGTTTTGTGGATAGCATTTTTGAACCCAGCCATACATGTTGGTGTAGGTTCTAGTGCGTCAAGCACCATCCAGTAGCAGTGGATTTGGATCTAGTTCATTTCAGAGATATCTAACCAAGGATAGGGTATCTCTAGTATGTTGATGATGTTTATAGGGCTATTGTGGTAGACTTTAATATTACTTCTAGCATATACTATGACATGATCAGCCTTTGTGATTCAATCAGAGCAAAACATGCTTCGACATTAGCATCAACAATATGATGGTTATGATGATATGGCTCGGCACTCATTTCAGTACTAAGAATCTAAGTCTCTAGGATGGAGTCTAAAGGTCTAATATATTTACGTGTGTTATGTAATATATACATTATGCACCTATGTTATCATGTGGCTTATCTTATGTCATTTCAAAATTTCAATGTATATGAATGTGACTCATCAGTCATCAATAGTATTTAGAAAAGATGTCTTTTATATTCTTATGATTATGTTGTGTCATGTGTTAATTGTGGAATGTGGATTGTGGAATAGAACAGACTAGCCTAGGGTCCAAAGAGTCAGAAACTACTTACATAGGGTAGAAAGTCAAAGTACCATTTTATGTTTCATTTTAAAAAAACTGATGTTTTCGTTGTGTTTAGAAGGCCTAAAATGGGGTAAATGCTAAGTTTCAGGGGCTACAAAGGCCATATGGCCATTGAGACCAACCAACGAGTCAACCGGGGAAAAAATAGATGATCTTGGCGAGATCTTGCCAGATCTCTTTTTTTGGGATAGCGAGATGGGGGGCGAGAAGAGATCTTACACCTTGCTCTCTTTGCCCCGATAGTGCTTGGCATATTACACATGAATGTAAATGCTACTTAACTAACTAGCCCCATCCCAATTACTTGGAGTTGGGTCCAACAATTTTGCGGCTCCTTTAACTCTATTTAAGTTCAACATGTTCAAACACTAATGCCTTTTCTCACTATAACCCGATATTTTCGAGATTTCCCATCAATATATTCTCTTCTTGGATTATCAGTGCATGTTTATGTTTTCTTTTCCTTTTGTTTTGAGCAAATGAATCAATACAATCTAGACAATTCTAGCTAGAGAAAGCTTAGCAAAGGTTTACTTGTTCTTAGAATTGAAACCTCTTCAAGGATCTGATCTTGAAATCCCTTATGACATTTTATGATCTTTTAGTTTGAAGAACCAGGGAATTTCTCTCTGGGAAACTATGCCTTGTGTGCTACAAGATGATTATGTTCTTGCAATTTTTCTATATGAGATTAGACTTTGATTCACGTATATTCAATGGCAATCATGTTTGCGGGTGATGTTTTTTCAATTGACATACTTTTGGTGTAATAAGAAATGTATAAGAACTATCATGCATGATTTGGAGGCGACGAGGAACAGAGAAAAGCGAACTACACAATTCAATTGGAATGGAACCAGAGAGGCTGTGGTTTGCCAGGTTTCAAAATCTCATTATTTTTTTGTCTTATTATTTCTTTTTTATTATTTTAATTTCATTTCTTTTATTTTCTTAGTTACCAAACATAACTTTAGAGAATTGGTCTGCTCTTTTCTTTGCCTTATGGTTGTAACTGAAACTCCCCTTCCTAATAGGTAGAAAGAACTAGAAGTAAGTCTTCTGAGTAGATAAACTGATGGGTCCACGGAGGAGTTTGATAATGCTCATCCGATTGATTTCCTTCATAAGGTTTTTAAGTGGTCAAAGCAAAGAGGATTAATTTTAACTACAAAAGTCCCTTCATTGGAAGCTGCGCACACTTTTTTTTTCTGCTTTCAAAACTCTGCTCGATCTTTTTAATGCTCTAAACAATCAAACAAGTTCATGGGAGGAAAAATCTGTTGCTGTCAAAGTAGCTAATAATATTAAGAAGCAACAAAGAAATAAATGTTTGAGGAAGATGAAGAGGAACCACATTGGAGAAATCCTTTCTAAGGTGATTTATCTATTGTTCTGTCTCTTATACAGTTGACAAAATTGAGATCTCTCAGATAGTTGAGAAGATTTTCTCTTGAAGGAGACACCTCACAATGAAAAAAGTGAGAAGGAAGAAAAGAAAAGGATCTATGATGTTTCAGGTTTAAGCATAGTTCAAAGGAATTTAGATTTGTCAGATCACCTAACCTCTATTAGATTTTGAAGGAGTCTATCTGATATATTATAGACAATGGAGTGGCCAATGCATTATGTAGTTTGATCCAAAATGATCAGATCTAGCCTCTCTCCCCCCTTCCCCCTGGCCAGAGAGAAATAGAGGATTCTATCCTCTAGAATCCTTCCCCCTCCATTTTGTTCAGCTCCTCTTCTTCTTGGAACTGTGTCAGATCAAAAGCCCCTCTTGTTCTTTGGCACAAAGTCCTCTGGTTTAAAGGTCACATTCCCCACCACATTTTCACTACTTGGCGGGCTATCACCATTGGCGTCCCTACGCAGTCCTTCCTCATCTACTGTTACATTCATTCCTCCAATGCCTGTGTTGGAATGGAACTGAAGATGTTGATTGTCTCTTCTTCTCCTATCCCTTCTCCTCCATCATCTGGAAAAAAAGTCCTTAGTCGTTGTTGGCCTTCTAGCAAAAGAGTTCTCCCTTTCAGTAGAGAATGGATCTAGGTTGATATGACCTTTCGTGGCCCACCATTTGTGACATTGCTGGGAAGCTTACATTTTGTACCACCATCAGCCACCTCTAGATGGAGCGCAACCTTCGTAGATGGACGTTCAACTCTCGCTCTTATGAAAAATTTGGAATGCCATCTACTTTGACGCCAGTTCCATGCTTGCTTCCCTCCCCACCGTTGAGTTAGAGATTCCCTAAAGAACATGCTCATTATTGTCTCCTGGGGCCCTCCACCCCTTCTATCATATCCACCACTCCCCCCTGATGGTTTGCATCCCCTTGTTGCTGCCCCCTAGCCTCCCCTCCCCATACGGGCCCCCCCCCAAATTTTTTGTTTGGGTTAGTTTCCTCTTGTGTAAGGGAAAACGTATTTTTTCTTGGTCATTGGAGAGAGTGTGAGGGATTAACCCTACCCCCTTTTCTCCTTCATTCCCTTTTAGGCTTTTCATTGTAATATATCCTTTCATCTTTTTCCTGCTTATTTTCTCTCACCTATCTACCTTGCAGGGTGATGTCTCCAAACATGTCTGATGACTATGGGGGATGGGGAAAGCATGATTTCTGGAGTCGCCATCTAGGATTTGAGCCTAGAACCCTATTATGGAGCCCGATTTCGATCGAGGAATCGAGCTCAAGTAGGGGTTAAATTTCTATGAAATGATGGAACCCACGAATTTGACTTCATATTTTGATTTGTTTCAAAGATAGGGGTCCGTATCAGGTTACGAGTGTGGGAAGGTATTAGGTAGGGGTGTCAACCAGTCGGGCCGGTCTGGTTTTGGTCGGGCTTAATCGGGCTTGAAGACTTTCAAAGGCTGCACCGTGACTGCCCATTTAACTAATTGGGCTTAGTTAGTGAGGGCATGGTATGCTTCATATTCTGTCGGTCGGTCTCAGGCCATAATCGGGCTACTAAAATCAAGCCTTAATCGGGTTTTAGTCGGGCATTTACTGGGCTATGGACATGTTTAATGTTAATCGGGCTTTAACCGGTTTTTAAACGGGCCCTCTTTAAAATTTGCTGTTATATTTTAGCCCATTCATGGTAGTCCAAAAAAATGACAAGAAATCAAGAGTTAAGAGACTCAAGACCAACCATTTCATTTTTTTTTTTTTAGCTACTTCACTTTAACTGAACGAGAAATCAAATATTTGTAAAACCTTTTGATAGTTTGACATATACTAACCGAGCTTGTTGATTTAAATTCATTTACTCTCATTCAAATATATTCATCTATCTATAATTAAAATATTCTCTTAATTACCCTTCTCCATAAATACCTGTTCTAACAGTTAAATGATGCAATGGAAATTCAACCAAGACACCAAAATTCTGATCCATCATGATCCTGCAAGTATCTTTACAATAAAAATATTTAAAAACATCACAAAAAATCCAAAGCATTGATCCAACATCCTCATAATTAAAATATTTAGAAACATCATAAAAAATCCTAAATCCTTATCCAAGCATCCCACAATTAAAATATTTAGAATCATAAAAAGTCATAAATCCTTGTCCAAGTATCCCATAATTAAAATATTTAGAATCATAAAAAATCCTAAATCCTTATCCAAGCATCCCACAATTAAAATATTTAGAAATATCACAAAAAATCTTAAATTCGTATCCAAACATCCCCAAAGTTAAATATTTAGATACATGACCCAAAAATATCCTGATTTCATCCAACATTGAGTGCTTCAACATCAATCCCACTTAATAGAAAATAGATGAAGCATAAACATTAGTAAATGTAAAGATAAAAGATAGAGAATATGTCATAATCAAAGAACAAGAATGATATTACCCGTGGAATTTCACCTAACAGACTAAACATTAGTTGCAGTAGAGGCATTAGAAGATCTTTGTGTAGGCTCTGCTGTAATATTAGTATCACCACTCATATCCAAAGACAACACATCTCCCAAAGCATTAGCCAAATCACTGGCATCATCAACCGGTTCAGCTTTAAAAGTGTACAAAATGAATAAGAGGACATGTAAGATATTAAGATTATGACAAAAAAAATGTGATGAAACAACATTTGTTTAACGGATGAAAAATGTATATTTAAATTTTTAAAAATTACCTCTAAAGTCTACTCCGAACATCTAATCTCGAAGGCAAATCAACGCTTCAGCATTTGTAGGCAATAGCTTACTTCTATATTTGTCAATAACTCTACCTCCAACGCTAAAAGCGGATTCAGAAGCAAAAATTGATACTAGAATAGCCAACACATCCCGTACCATCAGAGAAAGATCACGATACTTTGCTCCTTGTGTCTTCCAAAAGGCCAATACATCATAATGCTTGATCGAATCTTTAATCATTGGCACTTCTAGATATAAATCTAATTCGGATTTATCTTGTATTACATTAGTAGTGGAACTCTCATACATGGATAGCTCCTACAAAACAAAACAATCAAAATGAATAATTTAATATATTGTATTAAAATATATATTTTAAACAACCAAAAAAATAAAAACAAAAAGAAAAAAACATAATGATTTATACCTCCCAATCTAAAACATTTCCAACTGTATTGTCCTCAATAGCATGTGATTTTAATCCCCTCTCTTCCTAAGTTATCTCCATGCACTGGTACTCTTCAAAGATTCATGCTAAGGTCAATTTCACAAGGTTAAACTTTTCCATTGCTGTTGAATCCAAACTATATATCTTATCAAAAGCATACCTAACAAAGATTAGCTTGTAACGAGGATCAAATAAAACAACAATAGCTAAAATGATGTTATATGAGTCCCAATACTTGTCAAATTTCTTTTTCATTTCTTGTGCCATCTTCTTCACATAGTCTTCTCCCTGATTTATCGTTTTCAACAAAGACAAATGTATTTTTCATACATTATGAAAATACAAATTTGTTGTTGGGTACTTTGACCCAGACAATAATTCAGTAATGTCATTAAAAAGCTTCAAAAAGGAACATAAGTGTTCAATCTTTTTCCAATCCTCATTGTTTGGACACACTTTAAAGTTTTTATCCACCAACTCTAGTTGTTGAAATGCAGTCTGATAGATGATGACAGAATCAAGCATGTGATAAATCGAGTTCCACCTTGTGGAAACATTTCCATGCAACCTTTCTGACTTGGTATATTCAATTGTTTGTAGCATTCAAGAAACTTTACTTTCCTTGCTTGAGATGCCTTCACATATGCTACACTTGATCGAACAAAATGTACAGATTCATCAATGCACTTCAAACCATCTTGTACAATTAGGTTCAATATATGAGCACAACATCTGTTGTGAACAAACTCACCACTGCACAGTAATGCCTTCTTTAATTCCAAACTTTTTTTCAAGTGCTCAATAAAACAAAGGTTAGCATCGGCATTTTCTAATGTAATAGAGAAACAATTTCTTCTCAATGCCCCAATCCAACAACAGGTTTGAAGCAATTCACATATATTAGCTCTTGTGTGTGGGGGGTGGCATGATGCAAAATTTCAGCAATTTTTTATGTAGTACCCATTCTGTGTCAATATAATGAAAAGTGAGAGAAATATAGGAGTCAATGGTTACAGAGGTCCACAAATCAGTAGTCAATGACATTCTACTATTGAAGGAACTCAAAAAATCCTTAATTCTTTTTCTTTTTCTAGTATGCAACCTCAAGATATCAGCCATTTGGGTATTCCTACTAATAGGACTAAATTGTGGGTAAAAATAAGAAATCAAAGCCCTAAACTCTTCATACTCGACGAATACCAAGGGCAACTCGTGTCTGACAATAAGTGTGGTAATCATATCTCGTACTACACATACATCAATCCTCTTAGTTTTCAGTTTCATATTCCCATCACCTCTATCCAATAACATTTGAGCAACATCCTTATTTTTACGTTTGAGGCAAGACTTAAGATGTCTCCTCAAATTGCCAGTGCCATTGATAGATGAGTCAATAAAGGGCTTTCTCAAGTTTAAAGACATGGTTTGGAAATTTTGGGTTCTCAAAACCAGGGGGTTGAGCTACATACACCTCTTATTGAATGTAACCATTTAAGGTGTTCTTTACATCCATTTGATATAATTTAAAATTCTTATGGCATGCAAAGGTCAGTAGCATTCTAATGGATTCTAATCTAGTGACACGAGTATATGTTTCATTAGAGTCTATGTCGTCCTGCTAATTATATCCTTTAGCTACTAATCTGGCTTTGTTTCTTACTATGTTTCTATCTTCATCTAGTTTGTTTTGAAAGACCCACTTGGCACCAATTATAGTGTGTTGGTCAGGTTTTGGGATAAGTTTTCAAACCTTGTTTCTTTCAAACTAGTAAAGTTCTTCTTGCATAGCCACAATCCAGTTACGATCTTTTAAGGCTTCTTCTATGTTCTTAGGTTTAAATTTTGAGATAAATGCAACATGATTGTAAATCTCAAGAGTCTTAGATCTGGTTTGAATTCCTTCATGTGATCTGGTTTGAATTCCTTCATTCCTGTCACACCCCATTCCACATAGAACCGGATCAGTGACCGAGTTAACCCATATTAATCCAAAACCTGCCAGGATCACATGACGCAGTAACCACAGCACAACATACACACACTAAGTCAAATAAAATTTATATTTTAGCGAAATTCTTACCTGTACATATCTGTAAATACCCCAATACTTTTGATATCCAAATTGTATGACATAACATAAATACATGTGGGTTGGCACCAACAAGTAAAATGAGCCTTGCCCTGTATTAATTTAAAAACAGTACGATTGACCCTCTGTTATATCACTGAAATTACTGATAGGATATACCTAACACCTAAATCCCTGCTGGGAAGGGTCGTAGCACAGGGATGTATCAATCCTAATCGCATGATCCTATGTGAGATAGTATGACTTGCATAGTGTCATCACGTCCCACACCACAGGCCACCAATGCATTCGTGTCCAAGCCGACTATGGCATCTAGTCTAACAAGCATCAAAATCAATAGTTATATTCACCCATCTCACATCACGGAACAAGAATATGCATTTAACAATGAAAGATATAAACATGTTAAATCATAATTGAATTTTATGATGCACACGTCAATGCATGCAATGGCATTCATGGATGACTAGTCTACACAATAATAAATGATGACATAACTAGTCTATAACTAGAATGACATGATGCAATGTCTTCTTCTCACTTACCTATTTGTGTACGATGTAGATCCAACGTGCAACGACGCGAGTTTTAGTGCAACCTATCATAAAAGAGTCAAATTTAGTATACATGCACTTTAAGGTCATAACTAGTGAGGTTTGACGATTCCAATGTGTTTAAAATCATAATAGTAGGTTATCCGACAAATTTAGATCTAATCGGAATCCGAGAAGTCGGATTGGTAGGTTGACCGGCGGGTAAGGCACCAATCAATCCTTACTTGCTTGTCAGACCAGGAACCCTACCTAGACCGACAGGCAAGGGACCCACCAGTCCTTGCTTGCTTGTTGGACCAGCAACCCAGTTTGGACCGACGGGCACTGGATTATTTTCAGGCACCCACCGCATGTGACCAAGGTTTTGCTTTTCTCTCCCATTCTTCATCCCACCTTGGGGAAACCATCAAATGTCGATTTGATCATATTTTCCACAAATCTAAGGCTCCAAATCATGATTCCAACCTAGATCTAAGGTCGATCCAGGGTCTTAAGCATGGATCTAACGTCTTTGTATAAGAACACCTCAAACCCTCAAATCCTTCTCTTTAACTCAAGAGATCAACAAAAGCTTCACAAATCTTGCAAGTATTCCTTTAAATCATTCATAAACAACATATGGAACCTCTATTAAACCTTAGATTCATATTCTCAAAAGATATTAACAAGATCAAAAGGATTTCTACCCAAATCGAAGGGTATCACCTTGGGTTTCATAAAGGTTTAAGGAATATGGACTTTACTCACCTCAAATCGTAGATCTCAAGATGAGGATCGTAAATCTGACACCGGATTGAAGAGATCCAACCCCGACGACGTGCAACGATCGTCTCCTTCCTCATTTTCTCCTTTCTTCCTTTCTCCTCTCTCATCTCTTTCTCTCTCTTCTTTACTTTTCTCAACTACAGTGTAAAACAATGAGGTGAAAGAGAGGTAATAAATGCTATTTATAATGGGGTAAAAATATCTAGTGACCAGATTGGTAGGTCACACTGGTGGGTCAACCCACTTATGACCACCCACCAGTTGGCTAGAACTTAGCCTAAACATTGGGAATTTCGATGGGGCTCAGCCCTGACATGTATTTCATTCACGGTAATTGATTAATATTTGTACTTGACATAAAATACGGCTACATACCTTTATTATGCATACATGGCCTCGTGATACGTGTGAGTGCACGGCTTGGGTACGCGGACTTCACTAGGCATTGACTCCAACTCATTTGGCCAACTCGAGTTCAGAGTCACCCTTGCCATAATGCTCCATAAGGTGCTTGAATCGGCTCACTCGGGTTCAAGTCCTGCAAGACCAAACCAAATCAACCAGGAAATTAGGCTGAGTTTAAAAAGTAGGGTATCACATTTACCCCCCCTTTTTGAAAATTTTGTCCTCAGAATTAGGGTACCTTGTTGTCTGAAAAGATGAGCATACTTGGCTTGAATGTCATCCTCTTTCTCCCAAGATGCTTCTTCAAGTGAATGATTTGCCCATCAAACCTTCACAAAGGTGATGGAGTGATTGCGAAGAGTCTTTATCTTAAGGTTTAGAATTTCAGTGGGCTGCTCTTCATAGGTCATATCAGCTTCTAAATATTTAGGTTCCACGGGCAGCACATGTGATGGATCATGGATGTACCACTTCAGTATACACGTGGAATACATTACGAATATTATTGAAAGAAGGTGGAAGAGCCAACATATAAGCTACAGAGCCAACTCAAGCCATGATTTCAAGTGGGCCAATATACCTCGGACTTAGCTTACCCTTCCTGTGGAATATATGCAACCCTTTGGTAGGAGAGATTTTGAGGAATATCTTTTCTCCCTCTTGAAATTCAGTATCTTTCCTACAGTTATCTGTATAGCTCTTTTGGCGTGATTAGGCTGCTTTAATCATTCCCCAAATGATGTTGACCTTATCACATATCATCTGTATCATTTTTGGTCTAAGCATCCGTCACTCACCTACTTCATCCCAATATAGGGGTGTTTTGTACTTCCTGCCATATAATGTTTCATACGAAGCCATTCCAATTGTGGCTTGGTAGCTATTGTTATAACCAAACTCCATGAGAGGTAGGTATTCTTCCCAACTGCCACTCATTTCCATTACACAAGCCTTGACCATGTTTTTCAATATCTGTATGGTTCATTTCGACTTCCCATGAGTCTATGGATGGAATGCTGCACTCAAATTCACATGTGTCCCCAATGCTTACCAGTACTCCATGTAAACGGACTATATTATCCATACAAAGCTAGACTAACTTGTCCATGAAGAAATAGGTATTGATCGAAATAAAGTGAGCAGTCTTAGTAAGCCTATCAACTACTACCCAAATTGCATCCATTCCCTTGGGTGTACGGGGTAGCCCTGTGACAAAGTCCGTGGTGATCTTGTTCTATTTTCACTCTAGTACGGGGACTGGCTGAAGAGTGCCATATGATCGATGCCTTTCTACCTTGACCTTCTGACATACGAGACACTCTGCCACATATAAGGCAATAGTGGTCTTCATTGCCGGCCACCAATAGCTTTGCATAAGGTCTTTGTACATCTTTACTTTCTAGGATGAAGTGAGCATTCAGAACTATGTGTCTCCTTCACAATCTTGTCCTATATCTCCATGTCGTCAGGCACACACAACCTGTCATGAAATAGTAATGCCCTGCCATTGGCTACTATGAAGTCAGGGTCATTCATCGTCTACTCTTGAATTTTCAACATAATCCTTTGCAGATCAGGATTCAAAGGTTGTTTTGCTATCACCTCTTGTCTGATGGATGGATGTACTGTAGGGCTGACAAGGACATAGTCAATAGCTTAACATCATCTGACTGATGTTCTAGCTCTAAGGTTGCTCCCTCATATAGAAGGATTTCATCCATTAACACTGCCTCTTGTATCAGTTGTGGACTGACAGCTAAGTACAAAAACGATATAGTCTGAGCCACCACATTAGCCTTACCTGGGTGATACTAAATATCACAATCATAGTCCTTCATAGGATTAAGCCATCTTCTCTGCCTTATATTTAAATCTCATTGGGTGAAAAAGTACTTAAAGCTTTTGTGATCTATGTATATTTCACACTTCTCCCCATATAGGTAATGATGTCAGATCTTCAAGGTAAAGATGACTGCTCCTAGTTTTAAATCATGAGTGGGGTAGTTCTTCTCATACTCCTTGAGTTGCCTAGATGCATATGCTACCACCTTACTGTGTTGCATGAGAACACAACCTAACCCTATCTTGGATGCATCAGTATAGAATATCATCCCACCTATACCATTTGGAATGGTCAATACAGGAGCTGACACTAACCGTTTCTTCAACTCTTGGAAGCCATTTTCACATTCTTCTGACGACTCAAACTTTACACCTTTCCTGGTCAACTTGGTCATTGGTGCCGAAATTCGAGAAAAGTTTTCAATAAAGCCCCGGTAGTAGCCTGCCAAGCCCAAGAAGCTTCTGATTTCTATTACATTCTTGAGTGCTTCCCACTCTACTATAGCTTTTACTTTGACTGGTTCCACCTCAATCCCATTCTCAGACACCACGTGTCCTAGGAATCCTACTTGCTTGAGCCAAAACTCACATTTGCTGAATTTGGCATATAACTGTTGTTCTCTTAATCTTTGTGATACCATCCTCAAGTGTTTTGTATGTTCTTATTCCGAATTCGAGTAAATCAAGATGTCATTAATGAAAAAAATGACCCACTTATCAAGGACATCGTGAAATACTCGATTCATTAAATCCATAAAAGTAGCCGGTGCATTGGTTAGTCCAAAATACAGCACTATAACTCATAATGACCATATTAGGTTTTAAAAGTTGTCTTTGGTAAATCACTGCTCTTTATCTTGAGCTGGTAGTAACCCGATCTAAGATCAATCTTTGAAAGCACCTTAACACTTTGTAGTTTATCAAATAGGTTGTCGATGCGTGGCAATGGATACCAGTTCTTAATAGTTAACTTATTCAGTTCTCGATAATCGATGCACATACGAAGACTACCATCCTTATTCTTGACAAAACAGACTGGTGCACCCCATGGTGAGACACTTGGGCGTATAAACCCCTTTTTCAACAAATCTTGTAATTGTGTTTGTAGCTTTTTTAATTTGGCTGGTGCCATTCTATACGAAGCTTTATACACTGGGGCAGCTCCAGGAGCTAGGTCAATGGCAAACTCCAGCTCTCTGTTAGGCGGAAGCTGAGTTAGATCATCTAGAAAAACATCAAGGAATTCCTTAACTACCTCTAATTCCTCAAGCGGTGTAACCTTTGCATCCACATCTAATATTGATGTGAGGTAGCCCTGACATCCATCTTCTAATAACTTCACCACCTGTAATGCAGAGATAATAGTCTTTTTAGGTCGTCTTGACCTTTCAACTTGATATACAAGCTCTTCCACTTTATCATCCTTCATCTTAACTTGTTTCTTAGCACACATCACATTTGCTCAATGAGTCGATAACCAATCCATACCCAGAATGACATCAAAATTCTGCATATTAAATTTGATAAGTTGGGCATCCAGTTTCTTCCCATTAATCTCAATCGAACATAGCCCACAGACCTCTTTCAACTGTTTCCACTGTGCCTATAGGTATGCTGACCACTAACTTGCATTATAAGGTCTTAATTGGCACATCAAGCTTTCTGGCAAATCGCTTAGACACAAATGAGTGCGATGCCTCGGAATCGAATAAGATATATGCAGGTATACTTGATACAGATAAGACATCTAGCATTGCATTACATATAAGTATAATAGGTTACTTAAATTTTAATTCATAAGGTCTTTTAATTAGAGTATACCTGCAACTACTTCTGTACTAGCTTCAGCCTCTTCAGCTGTTAGGGCATACATCCTACCCTGAGGCTGGTTTCCCTGAGTCAATGCAGGTCTATGAATAGGGGGCCAATTTGATGGGGCCACTGCTTGGTACTGGTAATCCTTGGCGAAGTGCCCGTACAAATGACAATTATAACATCGGTTCAATGATGCCTAAACCAGAGCAGGAGCTCTCTATACTGTTCCTGGTGTAACTGGAGGATGAGAGGGTCCTGGAGCCATAGGCATCACACTAGTGTTAGGACGAAAAGCTGTAGTGCTTAGCCCACTAGCTGGTCTGGAAGGATAACCCGAAGGCATGTAGTGTTGTCTATAGGTGGGACCATAGGAGTATGACCCACGAAAACCACTCGAATCAGCAAATGGGTTTTCCCTCTTCCACAATCCCGGTCCAAGGGATGGCTCTCCCTTCTTCCTATCTTCCATTATCTTAGCCTTTTGCATAATCTGTGCATATTTAGTGAAGTCTAGCACCTCCAATACCGTGCCAATGGATGTCTTTAACCCTTTCAAAAATTTCTGGGTTTTTTCCTCATATGGAGAGGAGAAAAATAGAACAAGCTTTCAAACTGTTGTTGATACTCTAGAATAGTCTTGCTCCCTTGAGTCAATGTCATAAAATTCGCCTCTTTGCAGTCTCTAAAGCTCTTTGGATAATAATTCGACAAGAATAATTCCTTGAATTGTTCCCAAGTAGGCTCTGGGTGAGTTGCCATCAGTATAGGCCCAGAAGCTTTCCACTAAGAATCAGCTTCATTTCTAAGTTACAACCCAACACATATGAGCTTTTATGCCTCTGTGCACTTTGTTATATCAAATACTTTGTCTAACTCTTAAATCCACCGATCCGGCTCCAATAGGTCATTACCCACCTTGGTGAAGATGGGTGGCATGTACTTCTTAAATAATTCCACCACCTTTGCCGTAGTAGTGGCTGGTGGATGGTAAGGTGGATAGTATGGACATGGTAGAGGCATCATGAATGGTGGAGTGCCATATAGTGGAATTGGAGGGGTACCCCCTGGTTGGTCTTGAGGTACAACCCCAGGTGGTGTTTCTCTAGACTATACTCCCATACCGGACCCCACTAGAAGGTCCTATGGAGTAACCACCCTAGGTGGTTGGCCCTGTAGAGTAGGGTTCAAATATTACTGCATAGCATCCATGAATGTTTGTTATTGCTGAAGCAATTGTTGCTAGAAAGCCCCTTGCGACTGTTGTATAAGGGTCACCACATCACTAGGAGTGATGACATGTGAGGGACCCGAGATTTCGTTCATAAGCGGTTCTGCGATACCCTACTTTCTAAACCTGGTCTAATTATCCGTATTGACTTGGTTCGATCATATAGGTGCTGAACTGGAGAGAATCGACACATGTACCATATGGAATATGATAGCAAGGGTGACCTTAAACTCGGGTTGGCCTAACATGACCGAGAGGGTACCAAGTGTAATACATGCACCCAAGCTTTACACTTGCACGCATCACGAGGCCATGTACAAAAAGTAAAGGTGTGTACTAGTATTTATGGGTGCTAATGTAATCTAATATTATGTGAGAGTTTATTCCCATTGAAGCCCACTTGAGATATAGCCCACTTGAGATTTAGCCCACCTGAGATGTACCCACCTGAGATATAGCTCACCTGAGATATACCCACCTGAGATAGCCCACCTGAGATTTAGCTCACCTGAGATAGCCCACCTCAGATATAGCCCACCTCAGATATACTCACCTGAGATAGCCCACCTGAGATTTAGCCCACCTGAGATTTAGAAGATATTTTAGGAGGCCCAGATATAAAAGAGGAGACATTAATTGTCTTTTTCCTCATTAATGTTAGTTGGTCGGTGGGAGAGTAAAAAAGAGAGAGAAAGAAGAAGAAAGGAAAAGAGGAAGAAGAAGAAAGAAGAAGGAAAAATCGACCGTAGAGCTTCACCGGAGCTGGGTCTTGGTATTTTATGCCTGGATTAATGATCAACTCACCAAGATCTTTGATTTGAGGTAGGTATTGTACACATTCCAAGGATTCTTAGGAAAACCCCTTTCTTAAACACTCTTTTTGATTTTTGGGAAAGAACCCACTTGGATCTTGCTAATCCTACTTGGATAATCAAATATAAGGTTTAATGGAAGGTTTGTATAATGATTTTGAAGGATTTGGAAGGAGTGTTGGTGAAGATCTAGAGTATTTGGAGGTTCTTGAGCAGAAGAAGTGGAATTTGGGGTTTCAATGGTATTCTTGAGAAAGAGGAAAGAATCTTCCTTTTTTCTTTTGATTTGACCTTAGATCTAGGTTGAGAGTACATGATTGGACCTTAGATAAGTGATTTGACTCGCCGGATCGTCCCTAAACAAGTTCCCTAAGCCAGAGAAAAGTCAGGAATGAGGTTGGGGAAAATTTCGTTTAAATACTGGGGAAGTATTTTTACCCCACCTGTCGTTTAGTTTTATCCCACCTGAGTTCCCAGAACTCAGTTTCTCTGCTCTGGTGTAACCGGTGGGTTAAAACCGGTGGGCCATATAGCCCACCTGTCTTCTTGTTCTTGCTCACCTAAGTTCCCAGAACTCAGTTTCTGGGCTCTGGTGTAACTGGCGGGCTGAAATCGACAGGTTACATAGCCCGCCTGTCTTTGGCTCTAGCCCACCTGTCTTTCTAGAATTCTCAGAATTAGTCCAAATTTGATTGGTAACCCCCATTTATGATTCTAGACCTGATTTTAGTGTTCAAACATGATGATTTTGAAACTAAAGTAGTGAAATGATAAACCATTATGTTTATGATAGGTTACACTCAATATACGCGTACCCACACATCGGATCTTTTTTGTACCTGGTACAAGCATCGTGTACATATATAAGTAAGTGGGGAGTGAAATCTGATTTAATTTCAAAATGTTATGCATCATTTAACATGTGTTAGTCTACCCATGTCATCATATCACTTGTGTGTAGACTAGACATCACATATGCCATATCACGCATTGTATGTGCATTTACATAACATGCTATGCTTTGCTTTATGATGAATATCCATTATGTCTTGATGTATGTGATGAAAGAATTCCATTTGGACATGATTTATATGCTAGATTAGATGCCGTAGTCGGCTTGGAAACTAGTGCATTGTGGCTCATGGTATGGAACACGATGCCATTGTGTAATCGTACTATACTCATGTAGAGACATGTGGCTAGGATGTGATTTACCCTTGTGCTACAACCCTTCCTAATAGGGGTTTACGTGTTGGGGGATCATTAGGGGGAAGCATCGGGTTGCGGTTATCGAACTCCTATAGCGGTTAGAAGTACGCATGGCTAATCGTTAGGACAATCGGTAACCCCGATGGTATATTCAAAGGACCAATCTTACTGCTTTTATTTCAGGTGGAGTCACCCATTTACTTTCTATCATTTAAATTTGTCAGAGGTCGGCATGTATTTAAATTCTGGTACCAACGGTGGGCCTTCTCTGATAACCTTGTGGGCGTATCATGGGAAAGGGTTCGCGGCTCGTACCCGGGGGCATACGTGTATTGTGGTTGCGAGTAGCACATAACCTATGACCTAGTAATGTTGTTAGGCTAATAGGGTTAAAATGAATTACATTATCAAACTCTCCTCTATGATCACTCCTTATAGAGGTTATTGTATAGCCATTTTGATTTTGTAATCTTTTGCATAAGGTTACAAACTCATCAAAAGCATCATTTTTATGTTTTAGAAAAATAGTGCAAGTATATCTAGAATAATCATCCACAATCACAAAATGTATAACATTTACGATTTAGACTAGATACATTGATAAGGCCAAACAAATCGAAATGTAGTAGTTCCAAAGGTCTTGATGAGGAAACGTCTGTTCTTCAACTTATGGGACACTTTGGTTTGTTTGCCCTTCTAACAAGCATCACAAAAACTACGTTTATCATATTTTATCTTAGGAAAGTTTCTAACAAGATTCTTGGATGTTATGGTTTAGATGAGCTTGACATTTACATGTCCAAGCCTTCCATGCCATAATGAGCACTCACTTTGGTTAGATACCAAGCAAGCATTGAAAGGACCTGTTTCCTCTAGCATGCAAACATGCATAGATATTTTTTTTCCTATTTCCTTTTAATATCAAATTATTATTTGCATTCTTTATATAATAGTGAGAAACATCAAAATTCAGTTTATAACCTATACCACATAGTTGACTAACACTAAGCAAGTTATATTTCAGATTCTTGACATAATACACATTAATGATAGGGATACCTCCCAGCTTTATCTTTTCAATTCCAACAATCTTTCCTCTGTTGTCATCTCCAAAGAACACCCATCCTCCATCGTGGTGTTGAGAACAACTTCTTGTTGGATGTCATGTGTTTGAAACATTCATTATCAATAACCCATTCAGTTTCTATCTTGTTCTTTAAGCATACCTACAATAGGAATTCAGTTGTACATTGGTCCCCATAATCTCATGGGTCCGTCACTGTTAGTGTCAAATGTTCCTATTGGCACCCAAGTCGTTTTGTAGCTTCTTGGTCCCTGAGTTTGTTTTTAGGATGACCTTGGGGGTCTTTGAGTCATTTGAGGTCCATATGACTCATATGATCTTTGAGATTGGTATTGTCCTTGAGGTCTGTAGGACTCTTAGGGGTATGTTCTTTATTTTTCAAACTGTCTTGGCAACCTTTCAATGGAATATGACCCTTAAGGTTGGAATTTCCTAAATCTGGGCTTTGGTATTGACTCCTTTTGAGTTCTATATTGCCTCCTCTGGGGAGTATAGTAGTAGGCATGTTGAACTTTGGTTCTTTGTCTCTCATTTTGAGAGTTGAAGGATTTCTTCTTCTTAGCATGACATTGGTTTATGGAATGACTAGTTTTCGTGAAATATCCACATTTTACATTAGAGGTGGATGGTTGGTTTTCTTGATCAATCCTTCTTTGGTTATCAACTTGTTTCTCTTTTCTTCCAGATCGGTTTTGTCCATCGTATCCTAGTCCTCCCTTTTTATTACTTTGAGATCCAAGAAGATTATCAGGGTTTCTTTGTCCTTTGGCAAAGGTACAAAGTGTGGTGGTTAATTTTGAGTTTTCTTCCTCAAGTTTACTCACTTTGAAAGTTAGGGCATCTACTCTTTGATTTAGAGTGACCACCTCCTTTTCTAACTTGCACTTATCTACTCCCAACTTTAGACTCTCTTCATATAAAGTCTCGAAGGCTTTTTGAAGTTCTTCATTCGAGTTATTAAAAGAGGTGTCATTTTGAGTTTGTTGCTTACCTCTTGCTCTTCATCTCCAAGAGCCATAAGCATTAGATTACGTTTTTCCTAAACTCTTAAGACTGTTTACAATGTTAGCAAAGCTTGTAAACAGTTTAGAAATAGTTTCGTTTTCTTTCATAATAAAAGAATCATAATCTGAAACGAGTTGATCTGCCTTTCTTTTTTATCTTCTTCTGTACCTTCATGTGCAACCAAAAGCAAGTCCGAAATTTCTTTGGCTGTGTCACAAGCTATCACCCAGTTGAATTCATTTTCGTTCAAGGCAAACTGTAGAAAGATTAGGATGTGGTCATGGTCTTTGACTCACTTTAAGATAAACTAGTCTTAAAAAGGTTGAGCTTCCACTCTATCAATTGAAATAACCTAAAGGGGGTGAATAGATTATGCTAGTGAAATTTTAAATCTTTTCGATTATTCTCCCAAGTTTGATTGCAAAATAAAATTTATAGAATAAAAAAAAGATTACAACCACACAATACCAAGATTTATAGTGGTCCAAGTCTAGTTCACTCCCTACATGATCCTCTTGTAAGGTATTTCACTAGCTCTTCCTTTTCAATATAATGGGTAGGGAGGAAAATCTTTACACTATCTTTTAAGAATAAGAGAATCCGTACAGTCCCCATGTTCAGATAAAGAGGCACCTTACAATCTCTTTCAAGGTAGAGAGGGACCTTATGACTCTCTTAAAGATAAGAGGATCCTTACACAATCCTAAGTAACTTTCTGGTCTAACCACTTAGAGCTTTACATACTTGGTCAAGGTATGTTCTATGATCATTCTAATATGATGCAATGTAAATGCATGAAGTGAGTGCACACACACACACATATATATATATATATATATGGAAGATACAATTTACATTGGAAAAGACTAATCTATCCTAGAAGGTCTTCTTCAAGGTTCTTCACTTGGATCTTCCACTTCTTTGCACTTCATCTTTTTTTCTTCTTGTTGGCAATTCTTTATCTTGAGCTGCATGTCTTATCTTTTTGAAGCTTGGATTCTGGAATTTGACATGCAAGCACTTGCCTTCAAGAAGTCTCCTTACATTGAGCATTACTTAACAATTGTGGTTAAAACCATTATTTGTTTGTTATCATCAAAACTAATTTAGGAGTGTGAGTGTGACACCTAAGAATACGGCAAGTACCAGACCCCCTAGGAGATCGGTGAAGTGTCTCCACAAAGAATACGACAAGTACCAAGGGGTTTGGGAGATCGGTGAGGGTATGCAAACTTTAGTCGCACATTGCCTAGAGAGAGATTGCTGTGCTAGTTAATAATCTCTAGCCTCCTTAATATGGTATAACACGTTTTAAAGCCTTAAGGTCTATAGGCCAAGAGGACAATATGGTGACAGATTAATGGGACTAAGGCATTACAAATGGTATTAAAGCAGACCCCGATAACGTGTGGGGCCACAACAAGGATGCTGTGCCAGAAGGGGGGAAGTTTTGGGGCCTAGGTGTTACAGTGGGCATGTTCCTAACAATTGTGCACCTTGCCTCCAAGTGTGGTTCTAAGAATCAGTATGTGATCGATCCGTATCAGAATTACCCACCTAGTCAATCCCATATCTATGTAACACTACGGACCAAAGGTAAAAATATGAAAAAAAAATTAAATTAAATAAAAACAAGGGTAAAACCATATGATCAGGACCAATACAGGCCAATCCATATCGGTATATATCATATTAATATCGTCCAAGATGGATACCATGATACCATGCCCAAGACCAATCCCTATAACAACGCCTCCAAGTGCATGACTACTAATCCACCACACATTCCATAGCTAGTAATCTAGTAATGGACTTAAGTTCGAGAACACACAAGAAAATGCCCACTAATGGGGCCCACAATATTAAGCCATGTAACATGTGAGCCCTATACAAATCTCTCTCTCTCCATAAGTTCTACCTCCAATTAATCTCTCAGACATAATATTAGGGTTTTAAACAAAATATTATGTACCTGTAAATTATGGATAATTAAGAACATACGCAATGGTTACGGGTCTCACTCCTAAGTGCAAGAAGTACTACATCAATCAATCAATTTATGGCTAATTTTTATATGGTATTTTTATTCTTGAGATTAATTGGTTCAAGAATCATGTAAATATAAGCTACCATGTATTGATTTTTGTGGCAGGAGTTGAGTCTTCCATAGATTGATGATCAGATTAAAAGAGAAGAATAAGATCTAATACAAGTCCTTAAAATCAAACTTATGCCACCATAATCCAAAGGGTTTCTGAAGTCCACATAATAAAAATACAATTAAAAAAAAATTGAAACGAATTCATTTGGGTAATGTTCAAATTATTCGAGAGATTTCTGTTGACTCATTACTGTTAACATCCTCATCTTAATTGTACACTAGAAAAGTTAAATATTTTTTGAATGAAAATATATTCAACAAAGGCCAAAAGAATACAACACCCAGAAGGGAGTGGGGAAAGAAAAGTTTGGCGCGCGAATTACAGGAGTGAAGGTATTTGAGGCAGCAGCGAGATCACTTCGTAGCCTCCCCTTAATTTCTATCTATATGTAATTCCAAAACACATCTGGAGGAACCTCTTGATGAAGAAAGAAACCCAACACCATTCACTGTCAAAATAATAAATCTGCCTCGCCCATGGCCATCATTTCCTCAGGATTCCCACCCAGAGAGAATGAGTGAAAGGACAGTCAAAGAAAATGTGCTCCATGGACTCAAAACTACACAAACAAAGACTCTATATATTCGAAAGCCCAAACAAAGACTGAAGAAAGTGGCACGATACAAGAAAGGCAAGGCTGACAGGAGACCGTAACAAACCGATGACTTAGGCACTCTGAGACGAAATAACAGATAAGAAAAGCAATAAATAAGACTCCCAATACGGCAAAGGCTGGAGCAAAGGCAACAACAATAATGACAATGGCCAGTAGTGTTTTGCTTATGCTTATATGTCGATGTATGAACCCGAGAGCATATCCTAAAGTCGCTGTAGTTGACGCAATAACGGGCACGACACTGGTCACTACAATAGTCACGATTCCAACCCAGAAAGATTCGGTGGCCATCAGAACTGCATAAACGCCGGTCATAAATGCTAGCATCACCCCATTAATGGATATAAACATAAGGTATGTGGTAACTTCATGATAATCTGGAACACTAACACCCAAGCTTTTCCTAAGTGTTTCATCAAAGTGTAAGTATACCACGAGCATAGAGGATGCCAGAGCTATGGAATCTGATACAACAAAAGCTTTGAAGGCAGCTGCTTTTGCAAGTGTTGCCATGCCTTTTTTAGAATTGTCACTTTCATAACCTCCAGGCATTTGGATAGCTGCAGCAAAGGTGATTGTGGCAATGAGCATTGCCACTATTATATGTGTTTGGGAAAGTTGTTCTTTTTTCCTTTGTCTCTCTTCTTTGGCTAGCATTAGCCTTTCATTTTCTCCCTCCGCATAATCTTCCGGAGAATACTCTGCACTGTTCCTTTGTTTGTCTTCCTTCTTCAATTTGACAATTTTTTTCTACATAAATAGAATAACATAAGATATAAGCATAATTCAATATAAGAGGACAATGCATTTATGCGTGTATGTATGAGAAGATTGTGAAAAGGGAGATCAAAACCAAGGAACTCAAAAAGAAGAAGAAGATAGTATTGCCATTTGAAGCTTATATATACTAATAAGATTGGAGAGCAGGTCACTAATTCTAGTGTGACATGAATGGTCAAAGATCTATGCACATGTAGGTCTCAAGGTACCTTGCTAACATGTTAAATCACCTCCCAATTGGAGTCTTTCAAGTGAAAAGAAAAGAAACAAAATCAAGCTTTGAAAAATCCGGGACTATTGGACCCATTGCAATACAAAAAGGGTTAAAAAATATGAGGAAAGATACAAACCTTTTTTTTTTTTTTTTTTTGTAAAGAAGGGTATTCAGGGCTTTGGCCTGACTAGTCAGGCGGGCCCATACTAACCCACAACCTTATGAACCGGGTCATACCAGGGTTGAAGGAGAACCATTCAACTTTCACTAAAAGCAGTGAAGAACACTAAACACCCCCATGTGAGTGGCCCAAGGTGTGCCTAGTGAGAGTTGAACTCAGGATGTCCGAGTTTATGACTCGTACCAAGTTCGTTGTTCACCAACTGTGCTACCCCCTTGGGTTGAAAGATACAAACCTATATAAGAAGATATACAATAGACTTTGAGTGAAATTTTTTTGGCACATGGGTATGCCAGACCATCCCTACATATTTAAGATCAGAAATGCCATAGCATCTTTCCAAGTGGCAAATGTAATAGTGCCCCTGTGTAGAGGGGATCCAAATGCTTGTGACTATCTAGAAGAACTTTTGCCACAAGATTACATCCAAATATGATCTAGCATACCATCTTCTATACAAATTAAACTTAAGAATATGATTGTTTAAGATCTAATTAGAATAAAGTCCCATTAAAAGCTAGCTCTAGCAGTGGTTTGATTACATTTGTAACTCTGTTTGGATCCAATAGCGACGGATTTAAGTTACCCTTTGTAAAATTGTTACAAAGATAAAGGTGGAACTAGATAGGTTTAGGAGATCAAAATTTAAGCACAAACAGAACTGCCAAGTGGCAAATATTTGATCTTTTAGAACTGTTGTAAAAATTGAATATAAGAAATATACAAAAAATAAAATGCTTCAAATATCTTTGCTGAGGAAATCATCCAGTACCAAACCCAAGGGGTTAGTTCATTTGGAAAGGAGTAACAGGTAACTCACAATTAAGAGGTCATAGTCAACTCACCTTAGGGCCTGCATATCCCAATAATAATAATAATAATAATAATAATAATAATAATAAGTAAATAAAATTATTCAGCACTGATGTTGGTGACAAGAAATTTTCTCTATTTTTTTCTAGAAAGAAGTTAAAAGGTTACCTCATTTCCAATGCAACATTCTTGTGCTGTCATTTTCTTCTTATTAATGACAAACTGGTCTACTCGATGATCTTTTTTGAGAATTTCCAAAAAGTGTTGATGTTGGGCAATGGTTGCAAGATGCAAAGGGGTGTTTCCATCTTGATCAGGTTGATTTAAAAGCCCCGTAAGCTCAACTTTCTTTACTAAATATTGGAAAATTTGACGAGAATAATAATCATCAGAGCAATCCCTCATTACGACGTGAAGAATGTTTTGACCTCTTCTATTAACTTGATAGGCTGAGTCGGGGCAATACTTTACAAGTATTTTAATTATTTCTATGTTAATCCCACTGGCAGCAATGTGGAGGGGTGTTTGTCCATCTTGGTCTTGGATGTACCCAATACTTCGGTCATAATACAATAACATTTCGACTCCTTCAAGAAAATCATAGACTATTGCATGATGAAGAGCGGTCCTTCCAGATTCGTCCTTCTCTTTGACTAGCTCTGGCTTTGCTCTAACTAATTCCCAGATAATATCTATACATAAAGAATAATAGATGAAATAGTTAAAAGATGACATATTTAATTGAAATGTAAAACATCAAAACTGTTAGCTACATAACCCAGAGAGAGAGAATTGACATGGAATCTAAAATGAGGAGAAATGATTGTAGCTTTCAAATGAATGAATGTCCAGAGGAGGAGGTTGTGGGGTCAAACCCTATTGTCTGTATGTGTGAATGGGTGGATACATGTAGGAGTAGAAATAGGTGATCATTGACCCTACTAGCATCCATTAAAATACTAGATCAAATTAAAGAAAAAAAAAGTCCCTCATATGAATGCAAATCTAAAACAAACACAAGATCTCATGTAATTTTTTATTTGGAATCTTATCGTATTTATATATCACTTATAGAATCTAATGCTATATATATATATATAATTTATTAACATTAAACTTTTTTTTTTTTTGTGTAATTTTTTATTTGGAGCTCCAAGATCTCAGGAATTACTTAAAGAACTTCTAACAGTAAAATGACTCATATTTAACGCATGCATTTCTTTTACTTATTATTTATTTTTTATTTTTGTGAAAATGAAACTTGATGAATGAGATGAGGGTAATGAGGTATTGTATCACATCCACTTAGAATGTTCATGGTGTAGCAAAATGTTACAATAAATATCATTTTTAAGTGATATTGACGTGAAGAAGCCTTATTCTCATCTATTTAAGGAGATTAGTGCCAATATCTGCACGTATATATTTTTTTTTCTCTTTTTTGGTAAAATATATTTTCACCTTTTTAATGACAAGAAATGAAATATATGTTGGCACCTAGCAAGTAAATGCAAATGAGCATACGTGCAAGGGAGTCTCCTAAATTATAAAGGGCTGCAAGTCGAGCAGGCTGACCTAGCCATTTGAAGACCCAGTTGAGATACCAGCCCAAGGTCTTCAATTCCCAACTCTAGCTGGGCTAGGTCAAGTTAGAATTGGCGCCAACAGCGACCCATTCTAAATTTATCCCATGTTTTGCCACATGGCAAGATGGGAGAGAGACACCATGTTTTGGTCGACATTTGTCCATTTATCCTTCTTTCTATCCTCGTTTAGTTAATTATTTTAAAGAATTTTAGTCATGTAAATACCTTCATCTCCTCCTCTTGCAGCTGCATGTAAAGCTGTCAAACCATTTGGGCCGCCATAAGCATTGGATCGAGAAGAACGTAAAATTTGCCATACCAAAGATGTGAGCCCATTTGAAGCAGAAATATAAAGTGGGGACTCTCTAGCATCATTAATAAGAGAACATAATTCATTAAGTTGTGTTCTTCAATTGATTTTGCATAGCCAAGACATCATGCAACCCAAGGCCAAATCCAACTCCAAGTCCTTGTCCTCTGCCACTTTCAACATCTTGATCATGAGAACTCGAGTTGGAAATGATCTTCTCAATCAGATATTCAACTACATGGAGTGATCCATTAATCCTTGCAGCAATATGAAATGGTGTGTCACCGAATGAATTCTGAACACTGACATGTGCTGGAAATCGGTCATAAACTTCTGCGACAATGCTTTTCTTTCCAAACAAGGTCACAAGATGAAGAGCAGTGTTCCCTATAGGATTTACTTCTTCGAGGATGTTGGGTTTATATTTTAGGAGGTCGTTGAGAAGACAAACCTCGCCTGATTTTGCTATTTCAGGTAATGTAAGAACCATTATTGATTAATCTGCATACCACCCCAAAAACAAAAAAAAAAAAAAAAAATGAAGTGAGAAAGAGAGAATGTGAGACAGTAAAAATGATTTACGTAAAATGCATGATCTTAAGCGATTAGAGAACAAAATTAGAATATCTGAAGCTTTGATGATTCACTTATAAGTATGAAATTAAATAGATCCAAATAGTAAGAGAGGCATTATTGGCCCACTGTGGATCCGAGCAGGCAAACCTATCCATGAAGGACCCCTAAGCTTCTGCTTACTCTATCTGTCCAATGGCTTTGATTGGCTGGATTATTAACTAATTAATTTTTCATAAGTAAAACTAACCAAATCAACTAACAAGCTTAATTAGATTTTTTTTTTTTTTTTTTTTATTCCTTTTATTCTTTGTGTGGCCCGTGATTTTATTTCTCTTTTTTTCTTATTTTACAACTATTCAATCTTATCCCTCACCGAAATCAACGAAGGTTTGAGAACAATTGTAGACCAGCATCTTGGATCTTGAAAGTGGTGGTATGTGATCTTCAAGATTTTTCGCGATTGACTGGTATTGGAGTCATGTATTAATTTCAGTTTTTAAAAAGAACTTCCATATATGCATTTTTAGTCTTAAATAGACAGAAGTAGAAATAAACACTGAGTAATATACTTAACGGTTTAAACACATAAAAACAGCATTTTTTCCATCCAAATCACATTAGTATCAGGCAAGAAGATATAAGTTCCCCCCTATTTTTTCCCCATCCGTGGAAAATGTTCATTGAAATTAAAAAGATAAGAACAAGTAGAAAACTAGGTACCATCAAGCAGAGAGAAAACGTAATATAATATTGCAATAAAAACCACAATCTCTCTCGATCGAAATAAGGATAAGAAGCAACAAATGGGTAATTGTTGGACAATACTCTTTCTCAACCTCTTATTCAAAATAGAACTTTAATAAACGAAGGCAAATAGAACGATCTGAAATGAGGCTTACCTGATTAGTACTTGTCACCCTGCATCAATACTACCCGGCTACTTCCCAACCCCAATGGTCTCTTGGGCTGTTAATTTATAATGATAGAATAATTCTTTGCTCTTCACCCTGAAAAGTAGAAAAGTAGAGAAGTAGAAATTCCATGCCTTGCTTATCACCCAAGCATTGAATATATCATAATACTTTTTTATTATTTATTAGAAATGCTATTATCATGTTACATAGAAAATAAATATTTTTTTG
>NC_056567.1:12779872-12799840 GCF_013358625.1 Macadamia integrifolia
TTTTTTTTTTTTTTTTTTTTTTTTTTTTTAGAATAGAAAATTTACTGATCATTATGTGAACTGGCAATGGCTTCAGACCAACATAGGTCATATAGCCAAGGAGTGAAAATAGGTCAATTTGTCACACACATAAGAGACAGGGCTTTCGGAGCCACGGCATCTGCAATACTATTCAGAGCCCGTGGAATACAATGAAAAGAAATAGAGATGAAAGATGTTATAAGAATTTTCACATCTGAAATAGTTATAGCCGCCTCAAGGGGGGGGGAGGGGACTATGCCTCACATCATTATACCTGGCCAATCCTGAATTAGGTACAGATATTGGATTAGGGTTAAAAAAAAAATTAAAAACAAAACAAAAAAAAATCCCCACCTTGGTGCCTCCCACCTTAAAATGCTACTTCACTGGTTATTATTTAATGGGCAAAACCTTCTTTTTTTTTTTTTTAATGAAAATAAGGTATAAAACAGATCAATTCAGGTCGAAACATACTTAATCTGGATCAATATCACACGATCAAATCCTCGAGATTTAAATCTCTACTTGACAGTGCAAATTAATGTCTATCATGTTATAACTACATTGGCCTTCAAATGTATCATATCGATCAAATGGTAAAGATATCCTTTGCCTCAGGCAATGTGAGATTGTAATTGAATTCTTACATCATTATTAACTCTCATTTTGGTGCCTCCTGCCCTATTGTACATGTCACACCCACCTCCACTCACCTGAAGGCTGGTGACATGGACACACAAACGTGTCCACAATCCACTCAGGATCCACGATGCAGTACTTTAAGTTCATAAAGTTATGGAATGTATCTACAATCACATATATAGTAATAATCAAGATACACACAACTGATGATGTCTAATGATATTTATCATATTTACCAAAAGAGTTTTCACAACGGAAGCCATAATTACGGTTATGCCACTAGGGCTACATCTGATATACAAAAGGGGTCAAAAGGAAGATTATACTCTCATCCTTAGCGTGCTCCGAATGCACAGTCATCACATACTCAACTATCTTCGTGCGTAGCTAACTCCTCATCCCAAAGGTCACGTCCGTAGAGAGTCGGCTCCTCAGCTATATACTCCGGGTGTTTACCTGAATCAACATCTAAAAAGGGGACAACAACGGGGGTGAGCTTCCACGAAGTCCAATGAAGGGTACACACAAACAATCACAACATTCCATAAAAATAGAGACAAGTATAAATACTAAACCACAACAATATTAATGAAATTAGATGAATACAATTACATGATCAAGTTATTTACAAACAATCCTAAGCAACAAATTTTAAGTCCAAAATGGGTATTAATGCTACTGCAACATAGGGGATATCCCAGGTACACTGGTCTGGAGAACCCCTTTGGCCTTCTAGCGATATACGTCAGTTGCGAGTCAGGAGCCTGCACATTCCGGTCCAAAGAACCCCTTTGGCTACCTGCAAACCCCTAATGAATAATCCCACCCTATAGCCACAGTCCCGGACCGAAGAACCCCTTCGGGTCATTCGAGCTGTAGGATAGTCACGGTCCTAGTTCGGAGAACCCCTTCAGGTCTCCATGCTGTGCTGTGGGATAGCCAATATATCAACCCCTGTTGGCAAGGCTTGTAGAACTCGGGTTATTTTCCTAACCCAACACATTCTAAGTCTATATTGGTATAGGTGCTACTATAACATAGTTGTGAGGTAGGAGCCTGCATGTGCTGGTTCGGAGAAGCCCTTCGGTCACATCAGACCCCTTATTAATAATCCCACCCTACAGCCCTGGCCGGGTCCGGAGAACCCTTTCGGTTGTTCGACCTGTAGGATAGCCAATACCTTACCCCCTACTAGCAAGGGTTGTAGCACCTGGTTTAAATTCCTAACCCACAGATTCTAAGTCTATATTGGTATTGGTGCTACTATAACATAGTTGTGAGATAGGAGCCTATATGTGTCGGTCCGGAGAACCCCTTCAGTAAAAATGATTTACGTAAAATGCATGATCTTAAGCGATTAGAGAACAAAATTAGAATATCTGAAGCATTGATGATTCACTTATAAGTATGAAATTAAATAGATCCAAATAGTAAGAGAGGCAGTGGCCCACTGTGGATCCGAGCAGGCAAACCTATCCATGAAGGACCCCTAAGCTTCTGCTTACTCTATCTGTCCAATGGCTTTGATTGGCTGGATTAACTAATTAATTTTTCATAAGTAAAACTAACCAAATCAACTAACAAGCTTAATTAGATTTTTTTTTTTTTTTTTTATTCCTTTTATTCTTTGTGTGGCCCGTGATTTTATTTCTCTTTTTTTCTTATTTTACAACTATTCAATCTTATCCTTCACCGAAATCAACGAAGGTTTGAGAACAATTGTAGACCAGCATCTTGGATCTTGAAAGTGGTGGTATGTGATCTTCAGGATTTCTCGCGATTGACTGGTATTGGAGTCATGTATTAATTTCAGTTTTTAAAAAGAACTTCCATATATGCATTTTTAGTCTTAAATAGACAGAAGTAGAAATAAACACTGAGTAATATACTTAACGGTTTAAACACATAAAAACAGCATTTTTTCCATCCAAATCACATTAGTATCAGGCAAGAAGATATAAGTTCCCCCCTATTTTTTCCCCATCCGTGGAAAATGTTCATTGAAATTAAAAAGATAAGAACAAGTAGAAAACTAGGTACCATCAAGCAGAGAGAAAACGTAATATAATATTGCAATAAAAACCACAATCTCTCTCGATCGAAATAAGGATAAGAAGCAACAAATGGGTAATTGTTGGACAATACTCTTTCTCAACCTCTTATTCAAAATAGAACTTTAATAAACGAAGGCAAATAGAACGATCTGAAATGAGGCTTACCTGATTAGTACTTGTCACCCTGCATCAATACTACCCGGCTACTTCCCAACCCCAATGGTCTCTTGGGCTGTTAATTTATAATGATAGAATAATTCTTTGCTCTTCACCCTGAAAAGTAGAAAAGTAGAGAAGTAGAAATTCCATGCCTTGCTTATCACCCAAGCATTGAATATATCATAATACTTTTTTATTATTTATTAGAAATGCTATTATCATGTTACATAGAAAATAAATATTTTTTTGGGGTAGTCATAAATTTAATTTTCCAATCAGGGGCAGTTTTTTTAACTAAAGGAAATTCAGCTAGATTTTTTTTATAAGAATAGTGACTGGACTACCAATGGGGATTTAGATAAAGTCACCACATCATATTTTTTATTTTTTTTGGGTTAGGAAATTTTTATATCATATTTCATCATATTTCATAATCACTTGGAGGGAAAAAAGACATTTTATAACAATATGAAGGTGTAGATATTGCATGTATTACGTACAGGACCCACCATTCAAAGGTAGTTTCCACTTTAGACATACTTGAGCGCATGTCACAAGCCAAGTATCAGTCCGATATTGAAAAGGAAATTTGGAACCCAACCGTGACCTTCAAGGCATGGCCTCATGCCCTCAGATAACTGCCACGTGGGTTTTTTTTTTCCCTCTTTCTTTCTGGTTGTAGAATCTGGCATCCTTCTTCTTTTCTTCTTCTTCTTCTTCTTCTTCTTCTTCTTCTTCTTCTTCTTCTTCTTCTTCTTCTTCTTTTTTTTTTTTTAGAATAGAAAATTTACTGATCATTATGTGAACTGGCAATGACTTCAAACCAACATAGGTCATATAACCGATGAGTGAAAATAGGCCAATCTGTCACACACATAAGAGACAGGGCTTTCGGAGCCAAGGCATCTGCAATACTATTCAAAGCCCGTGGAATACAATGAAAAGAAATAGAGATGAAAGATGTTATAAGACTTTTCACATCTGAAATAGTTATAGCCGCCTCAGGGGGGGGACTGTGCCTCGCATCATTATACCTGGCCAATCCTGAATTAGGTACAGATATTGGATTAGGGTTAAAATAAAATTAAAAACAAAACAAAAAAAAATCCCCACCTTGGTGCCTCCCACCTTAAAATGCTACTTCACTGGTTATTATTTAATGGGCAAAACCTTCTTTTTTTTTTTTTATGAAAATAAGATATAAAACAGATCAATTCAGGTCGAAACATACTTAATCTGGATCAATATCACACGATCAAATCCCCGAGATTTAAATCTCTACTTAACAGTGCAAATTAATGTCTATCATGTTATAACTACATTGGCCTTCAAATGTATCATATCGATCAAATGGTAAAGATATCCTTTGCCACAGGCAATGTGAGATTGTAATTGAATTCTTACATCATTATTAACTCTCATTTTGGTGCCTCCTGCCCTATTGTACATGTCACACCCCACCTCCACTCACCTGAAGGCTGGTGACATGGACACACAAATGTGTCCACAATCCACTCAGGATCCACGACGCAGTACTTTAAGTTCATAAAGTTATGGAATGTATCTACAATCACATATATAGTAATAATCAAGATACACACAACTGATGATGTCTAATGATATTTATCATATTTACCAAAAGAGTTTTCACAGCGGAAGCCATAATTACGGTTATGCCACTAGGGCTACATCTGATATACAAAAGGGGTCAAAAGGAAGATGATACTCTCATCCTTAGCGTGCTCCGAATGCACAGTCATCACATACTCAACTATCTTCGTGCGTAGCTAACTCCTCATCCCAAAGGTCACGTCCGTAGAGAGCCGGCTCCTCAGCTATATACTCCGGGTGTTTACCTGAATCAACATCTAAAAAGGGGACAACAACGGGGGTGAGCTTCCACGAAGTCCAGTGAGGGGTACACACAAACAATCACAACATTGCATAAAAATAGAGACAAGTATAAATACTAAACCACAACAATATTAATGAAATTAGATGAATACAATAACATGATCCGGTTATTTACAAACAATCCTAAGCAACAAATTTTAAGTCCAAAATGGGTATTAATGCTACTGCAACATAGGGGATATCCCTGGTACACTGGTCTGGAGAACCCCTTTAGCCTTCTAGCGATATACGTCAGTTGCGAGTCAAGAGCCTACACATTCCGGTCCAAAGAACCCCTTTGGCTACCTGCAAACCCCTAATGAATAATCCCACCCTATAGCCACAGTCCCGGACCGAAGAACCCCTTCGGGTCATTCGAGCTGTAGGATAGTCACGGTCCTAGTTCGGAGAACCCCTTCAGGTCTCCATGCTGTGCTGTGGGATAGCCAATATATCAACCCCTGTTGGCAACGGTTGTAGAACTCGGGTTATTTTCCTAGCCCAACACATTCTAAGTCTATATTGGTATTGGTGCTACTATAACATAGTTGCGAGGTAGGAGCTTGCATGTGCTGGTCCGGAGAAGCCCTTCGGTCACATCAGACCCCTTATTAATAATCCCACCCTACAGCCCTGGCCGGGTTCGGAGAACCCTTTCGGTTGTTCGAGCTGTAGGATAGCCAATACCTTACCCCCTACTGGCAAGGGTTGTCGCACCTGGTTTAAATTCCTAACCCACAGATTCTAAGTCTATATTGGTATTGGTGCCACTATAACATAGTTGTGAGATAGGATCCTATATGTGTCGGTCCGGAGAACCCCTTCGGTCACGGTAAACCCTAATTAATAATCCCACCCTACAACCCTGGTCTAATCCGGAGGACTCTTTCGATTGTCTGAGCTATAGGATAACCAATACTTAAATCCCTATTGGCAAGGGCTGTAACACTAAGGTGATTATTCTCCTAGCTCAATGCATTTTAACATGCCACATTCCATATCATCGTCATACTCATACACACACCATCATACCATTATGCAATATCACATTTACCAAATAGAACAAGTTTATAATATGCAAACATCATGTTATAGATAACAATATCATCAACATCCACAATTTAATACTTAATTAGGAAACAATTTTAACATGAAACTACCATGAATGCACGTATGGATGACATGTTATAAACATTCCATAAAAAAACACAAAATTCCCTTACCTCGAGTCCTAGGTGATGATGGATAGCCGATGGCCTCACGCCGCATTGTCTCATCACCTCTTGGTTCTGCTCCTAGAAGACATAAGATTTTTAAGAAATAAATCACCCATGAGAAATGAGACCCTCGGCACATGTTCTAGCTTCATTTCCTATTTTCCTTTTCTTTGAAATTATTCTCAATTGGGGGGTTTTATAACTATAGGGCTAATTTATATGTGGGGGATGTTCACTCACCTCAATTGACTTAGATTAAGTGTAATCAATGGGTTGGTTAAGATGGGTTTACACAATGCACCCAAAATTTTCCAAAGTTCCAGTCGCGATTAAGCTAAATTTGGGAATTTCAGTTGAGGGTATAGGTGGTGACCACTAATGGCTTATGTGGTCACTACCCAATCTACTATACCCATTTTTAATTTCATTTTCCTCAATTTAATTTTGGGTTTGAATGGTGGAGTATAGAGGGTTTAGGCAAGACCCACCATTTCTAGGGTTTAGTCATCAAAATTGGGGATTTCATTAGGGAGGGTTCATGAACTCAAATTGATCCATCAATCTTGCTAGGATAAATCTCTTACACTAAACCCCTCTCCCAATTTGTAGCCTTGACAAGTGGGAAAGTGGGTTTTAGGAAATTTTCCCATTTCTAGGTTTTATGTTGCTTAAATTAGTGTTTTTGATGGGGCTTTCTATGGATATTGTCCACAAACTCAATTGCGACCATTCCATCCTTAGTTTAGATGTAAGAAATCATTTTTCCAACCTAGGGTTAGGTTAGGATGTTAGGTCATAGAGTAAATTCTCAAATCCTAGGGTTTTGGATTGCCAAATTTTGGGGCTTTTCATATGGGAGGTTTCTCACACTCTGGAACTTGTTGATTAGGTCCCTCTAACCAAAATCCCCCATTTAATCTGTAGATTGGGTAGGTGGGTAAAGGGATTTTGGTTGGGGGAGTTTCCATTAACTTTAATGGAGAGCAAAAATGGGAGAGAGAGATAACTATTTAGAAAGTAGAGAGAAAGAGGAGACTTACCTTCAATGGGTAGGTGCCCTCCTTGCTCCCCTCTTCTCCCTCCTCCCTTTCTCTTCTCCTCCTTTCTCCCTTCTACTACTTTTAATTTGTTAGAGATGAAGTGAATGGAGCAAGAGTTCTATTTAGAGCCACTTAAGTTAACTAAGGACTGTTTAGATGAAAAATAGGTTTTCACCCATTACCTGGTTAACCCATTATTTGGCACTAATGGGCTCTGTTGCAGGAGAATTTTCAAATGGGCCAACAACCCATTCCAATAAGCCCACAAGCCCAAGCCAAAGGATAGAAGCTAGAAATAAAAGTTGCAATCCAGGATTTTAGAGTAACTTCACGGAGACACCTGAACCAACTCAGAAGGAACTAGAAGTCTTGCCATATATGGATGGAAAGATCTAAAAGTCTATTTTTCAATAAAAAAAAAAAAAAAGATGAATCATTTGATATTTTCTAGAAGAAGCTATGGTCATTTTGGTAAAGTGTCTCTGAATTGATTGCAGACTCTTAAAAGTCCAAAATTCATCTTTTTAATCCAACTTTCATTCACATTCAGTTCTAGAACTTCTTGGGCAATTCAACCATTATTTTTCTAGACTCTTCAAGATGTGAAAAATGCCTCTTAAGGTTCCCAAGGTCCTTTTCTATTAGATAGTTGTTTGTCTTCCCCATGTTTATTTTTTCCAATTAGTCTTAGTTTCATTCTTGGAAATTGCCTATGCTTGAAAGGTTGTTGCATGCCCATCTATATAAAGCCTACACCAGTGAACAAAATGGAACATACTTGGAGTTTATTCATAATTTGTGCCTTTGGCCTTTGAGAATAAGTAGTTCCTCTTGAGTTCTCTTATCCCATAGGTGGATTTCCTTTGGGTGGCAAGTTTTTTTTTTTTTTTCTTTTGAATTGATCACTTATGTTACCTCCTAATCCTCTATAATTTTTTGATGTCAAGTTGGTATCAGAGGTTAAGTTCAATGGTGGATCGTCGAAGACGTGGACTAAATGTTGAATCATCAATAGCTCAAGAAAGAGATGTAGAAATGGATGACTTAAGGAGATAAGTGCAACAATTGCAGGAACGCTTGCAACGCTTCAGTTCTCTGGAATATGATGATTTACGTAATGATTCAGAGCATGATTCTTTTAATGAGGAAGATGGTAACCCCCTTGGTTGTACTCAAAATGAAGGCTCAAATGGAAGAGGTTTCCCTCGACATTGTTATCAAGAACCACGTCAAATCCAACATGATAATTTTATAAAAGTTAATATTCCTGAATTTGAAGGAAAAATACAACCAGAAGTGTTCTTGGATTGGTAAAATACGGTGGAAAGAGTCTTTGATTACAAAGACATACCTAATGATCGAAAGATAAAGCTATTTGCTATAAAATTGAAAAAGTATGCTTCCATTTGATAGGAGCACTTAAAGCAACAAAGGGCTCGTGAAGGAAGGAGTCGAATTGCAACATGGGAAAAAATGAAGAAAGAACTAAAAAGGAAGTTCTAACCCGAGAAGTACCATCAAGATGCATTCCTTAAGTTTCACAATTTCAGACAAAAGGAGTTGTTCGTGAAAGAGTATATAATAGAGTTTGATCATCTCATGATTTTTTGTGACATCTCCGAACCGGAAGGGCAAACTATTGCTCATTATCTTGGTGGACTTCGATTAGAAATTAGCAATGTTGTCCAATTGCAAACTTATTGAACTTATAATGATGTTTTTCAACTTACAATCATGATGGAATGATAACTCAAAGAAGCACGTGGTAGTGGCTCTCGATCTTAGAACAAAGAGGTTTATCCTAACCGTGGAAGTGATTCTACTTCCAAACCTAAGGTGGGCCCTTCAAAGCCACCCCCTAAGAATGTTGAAGCATCAAGTTCCAGCCATCCTACCTCTTTCAATTCACGAAAATGTTTCAAGTGTTAAGGGTTCAGACACATCACTTCCAATTTTCTAAACCGCAAGATTGTTTCTTTAGTTGAAAAAGATTTCAAAGAAAAACAATAAGTGAACTCATCTAGTTCCAATGAATGATTGAAAAAGGAAGAGGAAGTTGTCTATGGATATTAAGGAAAGTCTCTAATCCCTCATTGAATTTTGAATGCAACCCCTATTGAGGAAGAAACATGGCTACGTGACAGTATATTTCACATTAGATGTACCTCTTATAGAAAAGTGTGTAATGTCATCATTGATAGAGGAAGTTGTGAAAATGTAGTAGCTACAACAATGGTAGAGAAATTACAACTCAAGACGGAGAAGCATCCTCAACCTTACAAGCTTTCATGGTTTCGCAAAGGAAATGAGGTAAAAGTAGATAAAAGATGCCTTGTTCAATTTTTCATTGGGAAAAAATATAATGATGAAGTATGGTGTGATGTTATTTTCATGGATGCTTGCCATTTGCTTCTTGGGAGGCCTTGGCAATTTGATAAAAAAAACTAAGCATGATGGATTTAAGAATACTTACACTTCTAAGAAAGATGGAATTAAAGTCACTTTGGGTCCATCCAAAATAGAGAGAAATCTTAAATCTTCAAAAGGGGAGGGAAATAATTTACTCTCAAAATCTAAAGTTGGTAAGGCCATAGAAGAATCAAAGGTGGCTTATGCTCTTGTGGTGTTAGAAGAAAATGAAGCAAACTATGTCATCCCTTCTCAAGTGCAACCCCTTCTTCAAGAGTTTAAGGATGTTGCTCCGGAAAAACTTCCACCCGGTCTACCATCCATAAGGGATATTCAACGTTGCATAGATTTTGTTTCCGAGCTGTCATTCCAAATAAGGTAGCCTATAGAATGAGCCCAAAGGAGCATGAAGAGCTACAGTGACAAGTAGATGACCTAATGGTTAGGGGAATGGTTAGGAAAAGTAAAAGTCCATGTGCTGTCCCTGCCCTTCTTATGCCAAAGAATGATGGATCTTGGTGTACGTGCATTGATAGTAAAGTGGTGAACAAAATCACCATCAAGTACCGATTCCCTATTTCCCTGCTTAATGATCTTCTTGACCAACTCTATGGTGTCAATATCTTTTCAAAGATTGATCTTTGAAGTGGATATCATCAAATTCGAATGAGATCTAGAGATGAGTGGAAAACCGCCTTCAAGACAAGAGATGGCCTTTATAAATGGATGGCTATGCCCTTCGGCCTTTCTAATGCTCCTAATACCTTTATGCGCCTTATGAATCATATCTTTAAACCATTTATTGGCCACTTTATTGTTGTTTACTTTGATGATATTCTTCTTTATAGCTTTACCCAAGAGAAGCACTTGGAGCATCTCCATCAAGTTTTCAAGGTTCTAAGGGGGCAAAAGTTGTACACCAACTTAAAGAAGTGTCACTTGTTTACCGATAGCCTTATATTTTTAGGCCATGTGGTTTCTATTGAAGGTATCAAGATGGATCCTAGCAAGGTCGAGGTAATCACAAGTTGGCCTATCCCAACATCTATTTATGACATTAGGAGCCTTCATGGTTTAGCCTCATTTTATTGGCGCTTCATCAAGAATTTTAGCACTATCATCTCTCCTATCATTGAATGCTTAAAAGGAGACAATTTCAAGCAGACCAAAGAAGCAGAACAAAGCTTTGAACTCCTCAAAAAGAAGACAACTGAATCTCCTATTCTTGCACTCCCAAATTTTGATGAAGTTTTTGAATTTAACTGTAATGCTTCAAACGTGGGAATCGGTGCGGTTCTTAGCCAAGAAGGAAAGCTTTTTGCCTTCTTTAGTGAAAAATTAAATAATTTCCGCAAGAACTACTCCACATATGATAAAGAGTTTTATGCTATTGTTAGAGCTTTGGATCATTGGCAGCATTATTTATTATTCAAGGACTTTGTTATCTTTTCTGATCATGAAGCCTTGAAGTATATTAATACTCAACATAAGCTCAACAACCGGCACACCAAGTGGGTAGAATTTCTTCAAGCTGTTACTTTTCTTATCAAGCATAAATCTGGAGTTCTTAATCAAGTGGTGGATGCATTACGTAGAAGACATTACTTGCTTGCCACAATGCAAGTGAAGATCTTAGGCTTTAACATTATCAAAGAACTATATGATGATGATCCCGACTTTGGAAATATTTGGAAAGCATGTTCTAAGGGACCCACTCAACAATTTTTGTTGCAAGATGGATTTCTTTTAAAAAACAATTGCTTATGCATTCTTAAATGTTCTCTAAGGGAAGGCATTGTTAATGAAGCCCATGATGGAGGACTTGCTGGACACTTTGGAAGAGAAAAAACTCTTTTTCTTGTAAAAGAAAATTTCTATTGACCTCGAATGGAGAGAGATGTTAGAAGGCATGCAGAGCAATGTAGAACTTGTAACATTGCCAAAAGTCATGCCCAAAATACTGGCTTATACACTCCATTACCGGTGCCAATGGCTCCTTGGGAAGATGTGAGCCTAGATTTTGTGGTTGGTTTACCTAGAACTCAAAGGAATAAAGATTCTATCATGATGGTCATTGATCGGTTCTCTAAAATGGCATATTTTGTACCATATAACAAGACTCTTGATGCTACTCATGTAGCAAATCTTTACTTTCAAGAGATCGTGAGACTTCATGGTATCCCTAAGACAATCACGTCTGATCGGAATTCCAAATTTATAAGTCATTTTTGGCTCACGCTTTAGAGGAATCTTGGCACAATGTTTCAATTAAGTTCCTCTCATCATCCTCAAATCGATGGACAAACTGAAGTTGTAAATAGAAACTTGAGAAATCTTTTAAGGAGTTTAATTAGAAGCAACTTGCGTCAATGGGATTTTATTTTGGCTCCAGCTTAATTTTCTTACAATCTTTCTTCAAGCCAAACAACTAGAAAAAGTCTCTTTGAGGTTGTTTATTGTAGAAATCCTATAAGTCCGTTAGACTTAGCTCGCTTCCCATCACTCAACATCTTAGTGGAGATGTCGAGGAACAAGCTAACTACATCAAAAGGCTACATAAGCAAGTTCGTGAGAAAATCATAAAACACAATGAGAAGTATCAAGAAATAGCAAAAAAGAATCGGAAGCCTAATGCCTTTAAAGAAGGAGATTTGGTATGGATCCATCTTCAGAAAGAAATATTTCCTCGGGGATGTCATGGTAAGCTTAAGCCTAAGGCTGGTATTCAAGGTGTTACAAAAGATTGGAGAAAATGCCTATAAAATTGAACTCCTTAGTGATTATGTTGTCTCGACAACATTCAATGTTGCGGACCTTTCTCCCTATTATGAAGAAGTAAATCTAGAAAATTCAGAGACGAGTTTATACACAATAGAAACATATAATGCAGGAGCATTTTCAAATGGGCCAACAACCCATTCCAATAAGCCCACAAGCCAGGCCAAAGGATAGAAGCTGGAAATAAAAGTTGCAATCCAGGATTTTTGGGTAACTTCATAGAGATACCTGAACCAACTCAGACGAAACTAGAAGTCGTGCCATATATGGATGGAAAGATCTAGAAGTCTATTGTCCAAAAAAAAAATGGTACATCATTTGACATTTTCTAGAAGAAGTTATGGTTGTTTTGGTAAAGTGTGTATGGGCTGATTACAGACTCTCAGAAGTCCGAAATTCATCTTTTTATTCCAACTTTCATTCACATTCAGTTATAGAACTTCTTGGACACTTCAACCATTATATTTCTAGACTTTTCAAGACGTGGAAAATGTCTCTCAAGGTTCCCAAGGTCTGTTCTTATTGGATAATTGTTTGTCTTCCCCAGGTTTGTTTTTTTCAATTAGTTTTAGTTTCATTCTTGAAAATTGCCTATGCTTGGAAGGTTGTTCCATGCTCATCTATATAAAACCTACACCAGTGAATGGAATGAAACATACTTAGAGTTTATTCATAATTTGTGCCTTTGGCTTTTGAGAAGAAGTAGTTCTTCTTGAGTTCTTTTATTTCCTTTCGGTGGTGAGTTCTTTCTTTCTTTTGAATTGATCACTTGTGTTATCTCCTAATCCTCTATAATTTTTTGGCGTCAGGCCCTCCTCGGGGTGTTTGTATATATTAATCTATTCCCCAATATGTTGTTCCAACTATTGGGATTGGTCTGAGGTGCATGGGTGCGAGGTGCATGGGGTTCGGGTCTCATGGCCAAATAACCCGATTTTAGCTTATGTACTCACTGGAGGTGTTCACCGATGAAAACTAAATTGGTCCCCTCTATATAGAATTGGATCCTTAAATTGAAGGGGCCTTCCTAGGGTGTTTCCAGTGTGTATGGGCCCCACCTCCTAGTATATTTTACTATTAAAGCTCGGGCAAATCCATAGGTTAGTAGTGGTTGTCATTTGGTTGCTCCCCCCCCCCCACTTTTTTTTGGGCACGGGTATAACAGTACAAGATTGAAAATATATTTTTCCATGTTAATAAAAAAGGGTTCAAGACTTCAAAGCTCTATGGTGAGAAGATTCTCATTTCAAAATGGGGGGGAAAATAAAATAAATAAAGAATCCATTTAATGGGCGAAAGTTCACTTAAACTTATTTTCATAATCCAAAATATTTATCATATGGTACCTATGCTGACGTTTAAATTTATCACCATTATCTACCAATTTAGTAAGTTTTATCGCAATCCGTTTTTTCTGTTTGGAAATAGAAGGTACAAGTAATTGCTTGAAAATTCAAATTTAATAACTTCAAGGCAACTTCAGCCCTACCCTCAAACTATACAAAGTAGGGGTGAAATAGGACCGGGTTGGATCGGGTTTCTTATAACCCTAATCCAACCCTATATCCTCAAAATTCAACTCAAGCTCAACCCAATCCCGTTGGGTTCATGTTCTGGCCCAAACCTGTTGGGTTCATATCAACCCGGCCCGGCCCTAATTGATCCTGTCAGGGCCGGGTTGGGTTGGGCTGGTCTAAGTTGGGTTGACCCTGGCTTCTGCAATAGTTGGATTAGTCTTGACTGGCCTATTTTTTCCATTCATATCCTATACATTTAGAAATTAGAGAAAAATTAAATACCAATAGGAGTACTAAATTCTAATATAAAAATTCAGGGTTAAATTTCGGGCCGAGTTGGGTTGGGTTGAGGCCTCAACCCAAGGTTGGGCTTTTTCTAGGGGTGTCAATCAGTCGGAACGGCCAGTCTTGATCGGGCCTAATCTTGCTTGACCAATCTCTAAGGCTGCACCGTGAATGCCTGTTTAGCTAGTGTGGGCATGGTATGGTTGATAATCGAGCCAATCGTTCTTAGGCTTCTATTGGTCTACCATAAGGGCCCTTAATCGGGCCTTAATCAGGCTATAGACCTATTTAACTTTAAATGGATTTTAAAAGGGTCCTCCTTAAAATTGGTCTTTTAAATGTGCTTGAAAGGAATACCAATAAAATGAGGCAAAGATGGGCATAGCAAAGAAAGATCCCATAGTTAAAATGGATTAAATCAAAGATGGAAGCAGCTAAGTTACTAAGATACTCGGTCTTTAACTCAGCGGAACTCAAATCAATTAAACTATGCCTACACAACCCAAGTTGAGCAGTTTAAATCAACTAAACTATGCTTAAAAAATATGAATTTTCAAATCACCACCATCTCAACTGTACATATCACATAGCCTTAGCATTAAATAGCAATAGTATTAAAAACAATTAAAAAAAATACAAGTAGTATTAAAGGCATCGGGCTAGGTCGGGCTTAAATCAGTTGGTTCAAGTCAGGCTTGTAAATGTGTCGGCAAGTCGGACGCCGGTCGGGCTAGGCGACTGCACCTCATATTACTTGTTTATAAATGCGTCGAGCTCAAGCCCGACACATTTATTAATCGAGTCGGTCTAGGTTGGCCCATAAACGTGTTGGGCTTGATTGGACCTACTGGTGCGGGCTTGGAATTGACACCCCTACCCTAACCTGCCCTTAGAGTTAGAAAACTTGTCCCAAGCCCTATTTGGGCATAGGGTGGATCAAGGCGGGTTCGGGTTGTCAAGGCCAAACTTTCACCGCTAATGCAAAGATAAGAGCTTCAACATGGATGGTGAGATGGTGAGATGGTGAGATGGTGATCTAGGACCTTCTTTTTTTTCTGTAAGATGGGACCTAAGACTTCCTATACAAATTTAAATAAACAGATATATAATATGGAAAAAGGTTGGGCATGTTGGTGTTTTAAGTTTCAAAACATTAGCTTCCTTGTGCTCTGGTTTTTGTTTCTTTAGCTTAGATATAAACTTACTCCAACGTAGCTCTCTTCCCCCTCTTTCAATGGCTATATTTTGCTTTCCCATGTCATCTTCCTGTAAATATTTAAAATTCTCAAAATACCCCTACTTGGCCATTTTTGCCATTCAGAGCATCTTCAGTTAAGGTGGCTTATAGCAGACTCTGATAGCTGATTCCATCCAAAAGGATGCGTAAAAAATGAGATGAGGTGATCCCACGAATCAAGGGAATTTTTCACATTTTCTTAAAATATTTTTATATTTATTTTGCATTTTCTTTAAGTGTTTAAGTAGATTTTTAATTTCAAAGGATTTATAAAAAATACCTAGGAGTCTTATTCAATTCTCCGAACTTCATATATTATGTCTTACAGTATATTTTATGTATACGGAAAATTTTGAAGCCGAACTATTTTTAATGACTATTTTGTCCCTAAGGGCATTTTAGTCATTTACAAAAATAGGATGTTTTTGGGCTCGATTTGAGTTTTTTTTTTTTTATCATGATTTAATTCATAGACCTGGGTATTGTTTGATGATTTTAGGTTCATGAAATCGAATGTTTTGATTTTTACTATTTTTCCCTCAAAAGGTTATTTTAGTCAATTGTGTTCAAAAATACAAAAATAAATGTTATAAATTCTGAGGAAATTTAATTATAAGTATTTTCATTTTTTTTAAGGATTTAATATGTTTCACACATTTTTTTTATGCATAATGTTATATTATTTTAATAGTTTGGTTATCTGGGGGCATTTTGGTCATTTGACTATTTAACTCAAAGAATTGCTTTAAAATGTTTTAAAATCATATCTACATGTATTATTGTATTTATTCGTGTATTAGGCCATATCCCACTAATTTAGTGTTAATACATATTTTTAGGGTTATTATGTAATTATTTTTTCAATTGTTAAATGTATTTTCAGATTGTTCATATTCAGGATAGGTTTATTTTATGCATTTTAAATAGCATGTTCAGGATATAAATCTCATTTTATGATACATATGATGCATATCAGTAGGTGGAATCCATGTGCATTTTTCTTATGGATTTACTTGTGTTATTTATGTTGTTTTATGTATTTACTTAGTTGAGGTTTTTGTTAGTATTATTAGAAAACTATGAAAAAATATTTTTTGATGCTTTTAAATTCTATTAAAATGCATGAGAGTTTAGTGTGATGTAAATACATGTTAAATCATTTTCTATATGTATTTGATAAAAATAAGCATATTTTTTTCTCATATTTTTCCTCTTAAGGATATTTTAGTAATTTGATTTCCTAAAAATATAATAAAATTCAAAAAAAAAATTGTTTTTAGTTTTTTAGTATATATAATCACAATTGACATGTTTTTATAAAGTTTTTAGACGTATAACATGTATAAAAAACAAGTATACAACAAGAGTTTGGTTTAGGAAGACTGATTTCGATCGGGTATTCTTGGGGTGCCTAACACCATCCCCCAGCATAACCTTTCATTTACTCAAAGATTTTAGGCAGACTTTCACCTTATCTATTAGAGTCATTTCCCCCCATCAAAATGTGGAGACATTTATGGGTCCTAAACCCTGATCAATGTGGTGATTCCTCTTTACCCGTTAACCCTCTTCCAATGTAAGAAGGGTACATATGTCATTAGCATACCCCTCGAGACTTGATTGTCCCGCATCCTCTCCCTCAGGTCCAATCCGGATTTTTCATCCATTGTGCCTACAGAAACGTTCTGTGTGAACTTAGTTTTTAGGTTCTCTCTCCAAGCATTTTGTACCAGCAATAAGAAGCCATACCTCATTTGATTCTTCGTCAAAAGGTGGAGATGACGGAGAGAGATGGTTTGGCCAAGGGATTCAAGGGCGAAATCTGTCAGAGCAATGGAAGAAAACAATCCAAAGTTGTGATCAAGAAGCAAATGGGGTTTCGAAAGAAGAAAAAAGAGGATTTCAAAATATACGATTTTTTTTTTTATCACTGTACACCTTACGTTTCATTTTTATTAGAATTATATCTTGTAATATGAGTATGTATATTGTCATACATAATTTCAAATCAACACATAAGAAACCTGGCACTTAGATCCAATGGTCCAAAAACATAGTATGGGTGACCGACCAAAAAATATCAACCACATATCTTACATAAAGGTTTTCTAATCTTATTAAAAAAGAAAACAGAAACCTGCCGGTCACCGTTTCCTAACATCCAGACACATGAGAAAGTAGAGAGGGGGCATGGGCATCTTTTCACAGCCCTTCTCCACTTCCTCATGTGTCTACATGTAGGAAATGGGGACGGTTAGGGTTCTCCTCCAAAGAAGAAAAAAACATAAAGGTTTTCTAAACTTTACCAAAAAAAAAAAAGTTTCTAAATTGACATTATGTTAATTACTTTTTTTTCCACTTAACAGCTTAGGCTCTGTATGTTAATGTTTTTTAAAATCAATTTTGTTGCCCCCCAACCCACCCTCCCCTCCCCTCCCCCCCCCTCCCCTCCCTTTCTTTTAATAGAAATGGAAAGAAAATTGTATGGTATGGTCTGACTTTTTTTTTTTTTAATGACCCGGATATTTTACATGCTTTTGAATCTCATATTTGGCACACAAAATAGGTGCTCTGAAATCTCAGAATCAATTCCGAGCAAATGGCGGAGAAATAGTGGATGCTTTTAATTGACAAGAGCCATAAGTGATATTTTCCACTTAAAACACAACAATCTGAGGGAAGGATATCATTGAAAGCTCTCAAATCGTTGAAGCTTCTACTGCAATTGATAACTGTAGCCGTTGAAGCTCCTTTGGGTTCTGAAATTAGCTTCCCTTCTTTATTTGTGCCCTAACTTCTAACAGCCATAATAGGTACTTCTTCTAAGAAATCAATTCCCTCTCTTAAATTTTCCAAATGGAGTGTCTGTTCTGTTAAGTCTGTCTCGAATTCTTGATCCGTTTTGAAGATTAACCAAATCCGACATATTTTGGTGGCGACCCGAATGGGAATTTTTCTGAAATCTGTGATGGAAGCAGAGGGGTATCGGCCCAACCCCGGAGCCCATCACTGATCTCGTATGGGGGTGCGGGGGCTACGTATGGTTCGATCGGATCGATCGCGACCCGATGGGTCGACCCACGATTTTGGAGTATATATAATATACTATTGCTTGTTGAGAAAGTTATTGTATTCTAGGGTTTCACGCAGCTAGGGTTTCAGGGCGAGTTTTTCCTCGCCGCTGCTAGGGTGTAATCTCTCTTCTGCATAGTGAATCATCTTTTTTTTCGCCCGAGGACGTAGCACACCACCCTGGTGTGTGAACCTCGTTAAATCTCTGTATCGTACGGATCTATTGTCTCTTTATTATTCATGTTTCTTGACATTTGATCTAACATGTTCTACAAGAATTAAGCTTCACTTTTTAAATTAGAGGAAAATTGAGGCGTGAAGAATATAATTGTATGAATCAATGACAAGGATTTGTATGCTATTCAATGATCAACGATTGTAAGATTTTTTTTTTTTTTTTTTTTTTTGGCTGAGTCTATGTAGTTCGTTTAAGTTTTTCTTCTCTTCGTTGTGTTGCCTTAGGCTGTTTTTGGTAGCCAAGAGAAGAAAAGAAAAGAAAAGAAAAAAGATTCTAGAAATGAGAAAGAAAAAAAATGAAATGGTAAGAAAAGAGAAAAAGTATGTGTGTTTCGCTACCATTAAAAGAGAAAAAAAGAAAAGTTTTTTGTATTTTCTTATGTTTTTTGAAAGATTTTTTTTTGTAGCAAAAGAAAACTTCACCAATCCCAAGGTGAATTTTGAAATTCAAAAAAAGAATTTTCTTTTGGTTTAAGACATGCCAAGCGGAAAGAGAATTTCTTAAACCAAGAAAAAAGTTTTTTCCTTTCTTTTCTTTCTCTTGTCACTGTGTTTGGTAGACAAGAAAAAGAAAAGAAAAAAGTATAAAAGTTGTACTTTTTTTTAGTTTAAGAAATTCTCATAGGGTTTGTTATGTCCTAAACTAAGGGTGTCAATCGATCAGGTTGGGCTGGTCTCAGTCGAGCCTAGTTGGGCTTAATCACTTGGAATCCTTGCACCATAAACGTCCGTTTAAGTAAACGGGCCTAGCTTTGGGGGGCATGGTATAATCAGGTTGGTCAGTGTCGGGCTTTCTTAAACGGGCCTTGATCGAGTTTTAACAGGACTACGGACCTATTTAAGTCTAAACGGGCTCTAAACAGGATTTAGAAGTGCCTACCCCAAAATTCTATTTTTAGGTGGGTTGAAAGCCCAGAAATATGTGATGTAAATATTTAATAAAAATATAATATTATGGTTGTTCTTTCCCCAAAAAAAAAAAAAAAGATTATGACCATTACAATTTACAAAATAAAGATTAATTAAATTAAATCTTATTACAAAGCAAAGGGTAAGAAAGCTTAATTAGTTTTTTTACTAGTAGTGGCAAAATAGGAATTTATGTAGTATTAAAGGAGGTCGAACTACAACGAGTAAGATCAAGTCGGGCATATAAACGTGACGGTTCTATCGGGCACCCAATAGACTAGCTACCTACACCTTGAACGCTCGTTTAATAAACGTGTCGGGCTCAAGCTGGACACACTTATTAATCGGGTCGGTACAAGTCAGGCCATAAACATGTCGGGCTCGATTAGGCCTACCAATGCAGCTCAGAATTGACACCTCTATCCTAAACTAAGAGAAGATTTTTTTTTTTTTTCAAAATTCACCTTGGGAATGGTGAACTTTTCTTTTGCTGCAAAA
>NC_056567.1:12799860-12806395 GCF_013358625.1 Macadamia integrifolia
AAAAAAAAAAAAAAAAAAAAAAAACATCAAGAAAAATAGAAATAAAAACAAATTTCTTTCCTTTTCTTTTCTTTTCTTTTCTTTTCTTCTATTGGTAACCAAATAGACATTTTTTATTTTCTTATCATTTTATCTCTTTTCTAGATTCTTTTTTCTTTTCTTTTCTTCTCATCTCTTGGCTACCAAACACAGCACAAGAAATCCACCCAAAAGACCAATGAGAATCCTCTCCTCAGTTTAACAATGTTAATCCACCATAAATACAAAAGAATTGTTTGATTTGATTTTTACACTTTATATCAATGAAATATAAATAAAATGGAATAAAAATTCGGAATTAGCTGAAGAGCTTTGAAATTTAAATTGATTTCACTCTTCTTCTTTATTTATTTATTTATTTTATTTTTTTGATAAGGCTCTTCTTCTTTAATGAACATAAGGTTAATGTTACGTATAAAATAATAATTTCATATTAAAAATAAAATACCACTCTTCTTCTTCTCCTAATAGTCTCACCATAACCTTGGCCCCAACCTACCCTCACCCCTGCCCTCATCCCCGCCATTGCCATTGCCATTGCCACCACCCCCACCACCAAATTGAATGACCAAATGTATTTCTTATTCTTGAAATATTTAAGATTAATGCAACAAAAATTTTATTTCTTGATCAAAATCTATCTGTTGATTATTTCATAAAAACAACCCAAATTTGAAATAAAAACCATACCAAATCTCGACCTCATTTTCTTACTCTTCCCTTATCAATTTTGCAGCAGCATAATCATTCAATCTATGGTCAAATACATGAACAATGAAGGAATGAAAACTATGTCAAAAGGGTTGAGGATTCCAACCGGTCACACGTCTTGTTTAGGTAACGTGAAAGCCTTGGTCAAGATGTTTGAAAGGGAACTCATGCCTGACATTGACCTTTAAAATGAAATCTTTAACTAATTTCTGATTTATTTTAAGTTTAGATGAATTCGGATCACATACATATCCACATCGGAATCTGACATGTGCGTGGCCGACCACCCTCTTGAGATATTGATAAAGTGAGTTAAAATGAGATAAAATAGGGGGATTAGATGGGGAGAGATAAAAAAAAAATTTTAAAGTCACAAGTCTCTTTAGGGATCAAACTTGCGATCTTGACTAATTGAGAGTTTGTTAGCCTCTTGACCTTATCAAGGAAATCATGATTTCCTTTCTTCTCTGAAGAGAGAATTCATAAAAATCCTTTTAATCATTCAGAATCTTCCATGCGATGGAAGTGATCTGATTGTAACCACGACTTAGAACTCCTTGTCCATACTAACAGTTTAATTACCTTAGTTGGTAGTTCCTCAGTCCTCACTTCCTATGCTTCTCTTATCCTGTGCATTATGTGTAAGTTAGTAACTAGTTTCTCAACTCTCGAAAAATGTTTGACACCACATGAATAGAACTATCTTAATCAATCATCAGTTCAATTTGGATTCAGATTATTTTTATGGCTCTGATCAATTTTTCGGTTTATTAGAGGTCCAATTTTGGCCTTTCATATATAAAGAATAACACTTGTAAGAGCATACTGAATTTTATCCAGGTTTTTTTTTTTTTTTTGATAGAATGGTTTTATCGGTTTCGGTCTGGCTGGTTTCAATCTTTTAATAGTTCTTAAAGAAAAACTGATACCAAGCCGATAAGAGTTTGGTTAGTTAGTTTTGATCGACTCAATTGATGTAGTCTCATTTTTTACAGCCCTAATCATCAAGCAATTTTAGGCATATGATATGTTTCGTATTGTGATCATAGGTCACCATGAAAATTGAAAGGAGAGAGAAAAATTGTGTAAGAAGAAGAGTCATTATATAAAGTGAGGATACATTGACTATTATATAAAATCAAGTTCAAAATCAGAGTCGAATTGAGGCATGTAAGGCTTAGCCTAAGGCTTCAACCCTAGCTTGGTAGCTGCCCTTGACCACGTTAGATGCTTCTTATATCCAAAACCCCGATGATGATAATAGAAATCAAAGACCCTTGAAGTTAGCATTGAGACTTTCTTTTCTCAATAAAAGGTCACCTTCTATAGCAAGCAAGTAGACCTTTCTCTGAACCAAATAGAAAAGCTAGTTCTTCATATCGTTGGCATGTGTCATAGGCCAGCATTGATCTATCATAGGCCAGCATTGATCTTCCAGAAAAAACCCTTAAATTGGAACCCGACTCTAACTCAAGTCCAGAGATTTCCAACCTTGACCCCAAGCTCAGGGCCAGAAATCTTAGCACAGCACCTTTTACAGGCTCCGGGTGGGCCAGGGTTGACAAGCCAAACTTGCCACCCATTGAACTCCACAGGTGAAGTGAGCTGAGGGCATTCCTGTAATTTTGAACACAATATATGTCCATTGAAGCCTTGAACCCAACGCGGACGACCAGGCTCGCGTATTACGTGTCAATCTATTATTAGATGCTAAATAACAGAATCTTGTCTGAATTGGGTCACGAGGCCGACCTATCTCCAGCCATATTGTATCGTTTGCTACGTCCGAATCAGTTATGGATTCCCTCGTTCAAAATTACAGCTCTGCCACTGTAGGACTGCACCGTTAACCTCGAGACTGAGTCTCATGAAAAGATACATGCACCCTACTTGCAAAAATCGATCAGCTGTTTTATGATCACCTCGTCATGTAAGTTAACATTAATACTTGTCCTTTTTGTTTTTAAATATTTTTTTTTTTATTTTTATAATAATAAAAAGTGAGACATATGTTGAAGGTTGACTCATTCAACAAAGTGACCGTGCAAGCAACGGATCCTATCTCCTACTTGTCGGAAGAAAAAAAAAAATTGGATAAAATCCGGGAATATAACTCGTACTCTGTACTAAACAGATTAACAAACCAAAGAGAACAGAACAGAAGGAAACAATAGGTTTAAAAACTATATATAATGTTTGTTGATCAGAGCCAGAGAGCACCAGCGTCTTTGAGGAGAGGAACAAGAGAGCCATTGATATGAGAGGACATGACGGTGTCAACGCCACCTAAGATTTTGCCACCTACGAACACCGTCGGCACCGGTTGTTCAACGTCGCCGACCAGGACGTAGAGTACGGCTTGCATCTCCTTGCCATTCTTTTCCTGGTCGAGTTCCACAATAGTGGGACCCACTCCAAGGCCGAAGAGCAAGCTCTTGACCACTTGGCACATGCAGCAACTGCTGATGCTAAATACCACCACAGCGTTGGCTGAAGCTAGCTTCCTCATCTTATCGTACGTTTTCACTAGCTCCACCGGCAATCTCCTTACCGTTTGGTTCGAGCTCCTCTTTTCCTTCACGAGATGCATCATCTTGAGGATTCCAATGAAGAACGAAGAAGGAGAAGAAGGAGAAGAAGGAGAGATGTTTTTGTTGTATGAGGAATGAGGGTTGAGGGTTGAGGAGGGTTTGAAGTTGATGGGATTTATATGGCTTGGCTGGGGAATCAAGAGAAGAGCAGTATATATAGGTCAAATCGAAAATCTACTGAGAATGAAAGTGAAGATTCTGAGAGAGGAGGGAGGGAGACGGGAAAACCAGACCCAAACTCAGAACAGTCGCTTCGGGTGTCTGAATCAAGTGCTTTCGAATAACAGAAAAAGGAGGAGTGGGGTTGGGGGTGGATCGTTTTATAGGACTTGATTTGGTTCTTGAAAAAGAGAGAGAAGAAATCAGGTTCATACCTGCTACGGTTTCTGGACCCGGCAAGCTCTGACGGGTTGAGCTTCTTCTTCAGTGGTATAGCTGTTCTCCTACTAGTGATCTCTTTTTAACGCAAGCATATGTTCCTTTTTTTAATCATTAGCTCATACCTGTGTCTGTGCGAGAGATTTTTGAGGCTTGTGTGTTGTACTGCGGTAGGGGTGTCAATCGGTCCGGCAAGTTTCACTTTATAACCTTGCACCATGATATGATCTGCATGTTTACATGTTTAAGTAATTAGATCTCATATGCCAGGCCTGAAATTGACACCTATAGTGTGAGGATTTTACCCTTAACATTTTTGAGTCAGACTAGGGTGAGCTCCCATAAGCTTTCCATAGCGGAAAGTTGATCTAGTTTTAGTGCATGGTATTGGATTAGGTTATCACCTTAGGAATCGATATAATATTAGTACAAATTAAGTATAGATTTATCCCTGATTTTTCTTATAAAAAATTGTTTCTATTATTATTTTACCCATAGTTTGTGGCATCACCTATAAGAAATCAAAATCAATGGTAACAATATTGATACAGATTTCCCAATTCAATACTGATACCTCAAACCATGGATCTAGACATGACATTCTTCCCCAGACAAAAGGGGATCATATCAAAGTGGTTGAAAAGGCATCTAATTAAGTAAAAGGGAAAAGAAAACAAGGTACTTGGTTGCACCCCCTACGCCCAAACATGGGATGCAATGACAAAATTACGATTGGATGGCTATACTGACACTCCACTGCCCCAAGTGTTGGTACAATGGATAAGTAATTAAGTAGTATTCTTTCTCTTTTGAATAAAGCTAGGGAAATGATCAATACTCCCTAATTGTGTGGAGCCAATGAGTAGATGCACATGAAACCAACAGGGGTAAGTTTTTCAAATTTCATAGGGTCAGGGCATCATTTCCCGCCACCCTCTATGTTTTCGGAAATGGGTTAGACGACTACAGAGCACTATTTTCCCCATAAAAGCTATGGGTATTGGGTATGCTTTATTTGTTTATATTCCTTTTCTACACTTACTTGAGAGGAACCACCCATCTCTATGTATGGGCACAGGGGCTGCACGACGAGAGAGAGAGAGTAAAAGCTATGGATAATGCTTTGATTGTTTATATTCTTTTTCTACACTATCAACTTGAAATGGTGATTCACCCGCAGGTTACAGAATTATATTCTTAATCTCAGAGAGGATCTGGCCGAGAGAGAGAGTGAGACCCTGGCCCGAGTCCCGACAAGAAGACAAATAACGTGTTATGCACTTATGCGCCGTCAGTTTGAATGGGCAGACATTAGCTTTCAGGTTATTTCAGGGTGTTCGGTTACACAGTCTCTCTCCCTCTCTCTTCTCTCTTCTCTCTTCTCTCTTCTCTCTTCATCCTCTTCCTGCCTGGGGTTCTTTTAGACAGTAACGCCGTCAATGCTCAGGTTAACGCACCTGGGACCTGAGCGTACAAACTGCATCGGAGAGAGAAACAGATAAGTCATTGAAAATGGATTCTGTGCATCGTACGGTCATGGGAAAGTGATCGAGACGCTTTTGCGATTTTACCATGAAACTTTTGTCTCTTTCCCTTGATGGGAGAATGAGGATCCTTCGGTCCATACTTAAATCCGGTCCGTTCATGGATTCTCGTCATTTCAAATGGATTTGTTGTGTGTGTCTGAAAAATATCTCATCTGTCAATTTGGACAGCAGTTTTGATTGGTGCAACAAGTGGGACTCCAAACGTTAAAATACAAAGATTTCTACCCTGTTGACTCTGAAGTTTGACCCCAGTGCCAGGCTTTGTTTTGTTTGCTTGGGTGCAACAGGCATCTTTTTTTTTTTTTTATCTATAAAAAAAGGGGTCATTTTTACCCGAGGATTTAATCACGTGTCAAAATATGATTAATGAACATGGAATCAAGTATCGATATCGAATTGATATCGGTTGAGACTGATCCTAATACCTAATCGATCCAGATCAAAATCCTCTGTTTTTCCCATCCATGTTTTTCCTTGTTTTTCTACCTACAGAACGTGACATGTGGACAATAAAGAGACCAACGGTCAAGATTGGGTAAGGATTATTACATCCTGTGCATTGGTCTTAAAGTTGTCCACGTGTCACGTTCTGTAGGTAGCAAAACAAGGAAAAACAGAGGATTATTTTCCGATCCTGAGACGAGTATCGATTTCTTCCTGACTATTGGATATCGATCCAGGTCAGTCGATATAAAAAATATATATTTTATAAGGGACGACTAGAAGAGAGAGAGAGAGAGATTGATCTGAGAGAGATCTAGGGTTTTTTTTTTTTTTCCTAACCCTTTTCCTTCCCAACAAATCTTGTTTCTGGAAACCCTCCGTGGTGGTGATCGCGGTGACTGTGGTGAATAATGGTGGTGATCATGGTCACCTTGAGCACGCTGCAAGACAGACGATCGTTCGGTACCTTAAAGGCAAGGTATGGAAGGGCCTAACCACAGTGGGTTGATGGAGTTCGTTGTTCCTCCGGCAGATAGGTTGGCGTTCTTTCCCATTTCGATCAGGTTCATTGCTACGAAGACATTTCGTGATCTAAAGATTGTGAATATATTGCCATTGAGAGGAGGCCCTTCTCCAAAGTCCTCTCAGCGAACACAGTTGATTGCAGAGAACTACCAGGTGGTGTGATTTTGATGTCTCTGATGCCAAGTGGTTTCAGGTCCGTGCTACTTTCACAGTGATGGTTTGAGACTTTTTTCTTTCTTTCATTTTATGTGTCTATCTCCTTAACCTCTTTTTTTTTTTTCCTTTTCTTTTCTTCTTCTT
>NC_056567.1:12806495-12821302 GCF_013358625.1 Macadamia integrifolia
TGTTGTGGAAACTTTATGGACCTAAATGTGTGGGTCCTCATGCCCTGAAATTCATTTTAACCTGATTGGTTTAAAAGAGGTCCAAACCAAACAGACCCTAAGGCCCATTTAAGTTATAAGTTGGGAAATGAGGATTCATTTCCTCATTTCCCTTGTGCCCAATGTAGGAGAGGAGATAAAGAGGAGAGGAAAGAAGAAGAAGAGAAAGGAGTAGGGGTTGGAGGCCTACCTTGGTGGGGGCTACCGCCTTGTTACCGAAATCACTGTCAGAGGTAAGTACAACCTCCCATACCACTCTCTCTCTTTATTTTGACATAAGTAGGGCTAGGTATGGATGTAATCTTGATGTACAAACCATATTAGGATTGTAGGATGAGTGTTCTACCCTCCCAGTGTTGTTGTCAAGCTCAAACCAACCCTAGTGAGCTCTAGCAACATGCAATGCCAAAAGACTAACTAAGGTTTCGATTGTTCGATTGATGTATTGTAGACACCTAATTTTATCACCCCTCGGCGATGATGACACAAGAAGAATTACATGTTGGACATTTTAGACTTGAAGAATTTTCGAGCTTAGAGTAGAAAATGACCATTTTTTTTCCTATAAAATTTCAAGAGAAAATATTTTCAAAAATTAGAATTTGATGTTGTGGATTATTGTTGTTTTTCCCCTCAAGTCAGCCCTCAAGTCAAATATTACACTTTGATGCGAGAATTATGCGAATCGACGCCCGATTCTCTCTTTCATTTTATGATCCGGGTCCCTACTTTTTGTATATTTTTGTAAAGGTTCTCACTTGAGACCATAATCGTGTCTCACATCATTGGATAGTGCTCAGACTGAGCTTTCTAACGACATATTACACATCGAATTCTGACTAACGGTTTGAAAGATATGACCCCTGAAAGTTGACTCCAAAGTTCGGTATCAGATTCCATTCCGAGCAACCAAAGAGTGCCACATGGTGCCCAAACCCCTTTGTCCAAAAGCAAACCTTTTTCGACAATTCTTTCTAATTTTTTAGTCCCACATCGAAAATAAGAGAGAATTGTCTCAAGTCCCAAGGCTATAAGTATAACCCTTCCTCTCTTCCAAAAGGGAGGAGAAAAAATTGAGAATTTGGAAGAGAGGATGGTCTCATCAAGGTTTTGGCTAACTTCTTCCCTCTAAAATTAAATATTCTCCAAATCTAAAAGTTTAACACATTAATCCTTCCTTGAACGAGATATCTAATTCGGTTCGGTTCGATTTGGGGCTTGAAGCATAAGGATTATCTCCCATTGTTTCTTGATTAAAGCCGGGTTTAAGGTATTTTTCTTCTTCTAATTGCAATTTAGAACTAGTTTATATAATTTAATAGATTAGGTCCTAATTTCTTAATGATTGGTTCATTTAGATTAATTAGGTTTAATTAGTTTCAATTTGGTTTAATATCGTTTATTAGATGTAACCCGATTCAATTAGGTGTATTTAGGTCTTTTGGTTCAATTAAATATGATTTTTGTTTAATTGGTTTAATTATATTCATTTTAGTTTTATCTGGTTTAGTTAGATGTAATTAGGTTCATTCAGACTTAATTATTTTTTTTGTTTGTTTTAATTTAAATTGATTTTGAATTTACATTTGGCTTTATGATTCTACTTAATTGTTAATTGTTTTATCCTTTAGATCTAGGCCCTTGGATTAGGATCCAAGAACCCTAATCCTTTCTCCCTTTTCTTTATCTCTTCTTCCTTTCTTCTCCAACCACATCTCTTGCCATCGCTGACCCATTTCCATCTTCTCAGCTCTTCCCTAACTTTCTTTCCCATTGTTGAATCCATAAACCTGCAAATGCTTATTCTTCTCCTTCTTCTGTTCCTTGTTGCTGAATCCATAAACCTGCAACTACTTCTTCTTCTCCTTCTCTTCTGTTCCTTGTTGCTGAATCCATAAACCTGCAACTACTTTTTCTTCTCCTTCCCTTCTTCATGGATGCCACCTGCCACTTCTTCTTCCAAACCTGCAACCCTTTTCCTCCTTTTTCTTCTTCTTCTTCTTCTCTTCTCTTCTCTTTTACCATGGCCGAATCCTCTCCACCCCCTTCTCCTTCCTTTCTTTTTTCCTTAACCGAACCTAAACCCATCTTCTCCTCCTTTTTCTTTCAATTGAAACTCTCCAAACCTTCCTCCTCTCTTGTAACTTATTCCATCCCTTCCAGTAGCGACCATTCATCTACCTCCCATCTTCTTCTTCTTTTCCTTGTTGAACCCCAACTCTAGCTGCCAACTCTTCTTCTCCTCCCTCCTCTTCTTCTCCTTCTCTTCTCCATGGCCGAAACCTGCAACTTCTTCTCCTTCTCTCATTCTTCTTCTTCTCTTCTTTTTCCCTGCTGCTGCAACTGCTAACCAGTCCCACCGAACCTCCTTTCTCTTCTTTTTCCCTGCTGCTGCAATTGCTAACCAGTCCCACCGAACCTCCTTTCTCTTCTTTTTCCTTGCTGCTGCAACTGCTAACCAATCCCACTTAACTGAAACCTGCAACTTCTTTCTCTTCTTCTTCTTCTTCTTTTTGTCTCTTCTTTTTCCTTGCTACTGCAACCGCTAACCAGTCCCACCAAACCTCCTTTCTCTTCTTCTTCTTCTACTTTTTCACTTCTCTTTCCCTGCTGTTGCAACTGCTAACCAGCAGCCACCGAACCTCCCTTCTCTTTCTTCTTATACTTCTTCTCCTTAACTGAGCCCAACCGCCCCACACAACTCCCTCTCCATCGTTTGTTTTTTTATGGCTCCATGTCTTTTTTTTTTTTTTCTTTTCGTTCTCTCTAAATTAAAAACAGAACAATCCCTCTGCATTTTTTTGTTTTTCATCATCATAGTCTTAATTGTTCATTGTGGATTAAATAATTTTGATAAGTTAGTCGGTTTTCTATTTTCTTTTCTCTCTTAATAATATATAGGACGTAGTTTAGGACGTAGACTAGTATGGGCGTGGCTGGCCCCTCAAACCGGCCCATAGCATTAGGACAAATTTGGGGAATGAGATTGTGTTATAATTTCTTATTTTTTAGGGCTTTTCACCCTCTTTCTTTAAGTGCAATAAAAAAAATCAGATCTTGTTTAAAATAGTGCAATTAGTATACTTGTATTCCAATTTATCCAACTTTCCCTTCTTTTAGCTTGTTTAGCTTTCTTTAAGCATTTCATTTAGATTCTTTGATTAGTTTAATTACTTAAGCTCATATATCATTTTTCACTAGTGTTTTTCTTTATTGTAATTAGTTGGTTTAATTATTTAATGGGTTCAATTAATAAAACGTTTAGACTCTAACATAATATAGGTATAGCATAAAATAATCATTAGACATATTTAATTTAGAAGATAATTAGCATTGCATTTATTTAGTTAAAAGATTCTCTTCTCACTAGCTTAACTAGGGTTTTGAAAAATGTGTAACTCATCTTAGCTTAGCTTAAGGTAAACATAATTAGTGCAATTAGGTTTTATAATTAATTTAATTAAAATTTAGGTTTAGTTTTATCCTCCTATACTAGATTAGGTAGATTAGTAAAAATGCATTCATTAATGTAATTAATCCATTTCATTTTTTTTAATAAATTAATTAGGTATCATTTAGTTTATAAATCTTTTTACCGATTAGATTAAGTAGGATTGCAATAATTTATTTCTCTAACTACTAGGGATTGGGATTAATCATTTTAATTAATTCAATTTGGGATTTCATAAATTCATTAATCATCCATCTGGGTTAGGCTCACTTAATTGAGTTAGTTTGATTTAGGGTTTTTAATTTTTTTATTTAGCGTAATCATTTCATTATTTGCATCATAACCTAGCTAGCATAATTTAGACACTTGGTTTAGGATTTTCACATGTCATGTTTAGATACTTAATTTAGGGTTTTCAGTGACCTAGATTTAGGACTAATTAGTAGGGTACAAACAAACTTTGATCAAACAAAAGAACACTGGCCTTAGGGTCAGGCAGACTGGGTGCCTAACACCTTCCCAGTCTGTCACTTGACACTTGTCCAGAATCTTGGTGCAAACCAGCCTTATCCATCAGAGTCATTAGTCTATCTCCCTTGATTGGGGAAGACATTTATGGGTCCTAAACCCTTTCTAGGTCGTGACTCCCTTTTACTCATAACGTGTATCCCCCCTTGGCATTTGATGACCAGGGGATACTATTTCATCGTATTAGGGTCGAACCCTAGCGTGTGTACGAGCACTACGTGCCATATCGCGATTCGGGCAGAGGTCCGTGATACCTACAGTGGCGACTCCACTTGGGATGTCAGACTCTTGATTGACCATTGTTTGTACCTTATTGTTTGTATATTAACATGTTATTTTTCACTTTTCATCACTTGCATACACTTCTTGCATTAAGCACAACATGCCTTACCCTTATTCACCCCCATGGTGTAGCTGCCAGGGTCCCTCACATATGTTTGGTCTACCCCCAGTTACATCACACCCGTTGATACCATGCCATTTGGGCCTAGAATACCGAACTTATCAGCGAGGGTGTTACCTTGCGTGCTTAAGGGAGATCACACACATTTAGGTGTGCCCAAAGAGACGCTATTAGTCAACACTCTGAGATCAATTTGCTTGAGTTATTCCCCTATTGGTACATCAAAGGGACCACATGCCTCTGATTCATTCCGTGTATACGAGTGATAGGTATATCGGTCTTGTCAAGGGTAGCCTTACCAGTCCTAAACCTAGCCAACATGCATCATATACTTGGGCATAGAACCAATGACTAGGATCAACACAACTAATGTACATTGATTGCGGTTCACGTTAGAACCTTTTGTAGTAATTTCTACCCATCTCAATCTACCATTCACCAACGGAACAATTGGATTTACCATTGGTATTAAGGATGCTAGTGTTTTTAACTACACTAGTTGTTGGTTCGTACGATCGCACCACATGATTGGCACCATGGCTATATGCCAACACCGTCAGTTCGATGTGATATACATCTCAACCTGGTAAGGGTTTCACAGAAGCTATCTTGATGTCAATGGGTAGGTTCAAATGTCTCCACCACAGAGTTTTTGGTGATTTATTCAGTGTAGAGTCGCCTACATAAGTGTTCTTATAGGATCCACCTTTGCTTGATCCATCGCTTGAGAGTCTCTTCAACTTAGGCACACTTCTTTAAGTATGCTGCTAAGTTGATGCCACTCTCATTTGAGCTAACTCTTGTTTGGTCTGGTCGTCCTTATTTGCGTATGTTTGGCTAGTCTTGTGTTCAAGTAGGAGAGTGTTATGTATTGCCATCTCACCATCTATATTTGTCCTTTTTTGATACCAGTCAGTGCTGCCAACATCTTACCCCAATCAGCCTTTCTCGTTCATCTCACTTAGTTGGGATTGTCCTAGCAACCTCTCGGGACCATCATTCAGTGGTTCTCGATGGCAGGCATTCCTCCACAACCACCTTTAGATAACATGGATGCTCGAATGGCCAAGCTAGAGGAAATAATGGCCAACCTCATGGAGGTGGTGCGCAAACATATGGCCGCACTAAGGGAAGAGGTTCCGGATCAACGGAGTCACCCTCAAACTCCTAGGTTTGTTCCCCAACCTCCCTACCCGGCTGAGGATGAGTATGACTTCTATGTCAACGCTCCTGCCACCAGGGCAGTTGAGGATCAAGAGAAAAAAGGAATTAAAGGATCAGGTCAACCATTTGGAGCACATTATAAGGAATATGAAAGGGGCAGAAGACCAAATTTTTGATACTGAGGGGCTATGCTTTTTTCCCCAAGCAATCTTGCCAGAAAGGTTCAAGTGGACATGTGACAAGTTCGATGGAACCGGGGATCCCCGTACCCACTGGAAGTCTTTCATTGGACAGTTGGGGATAAAGAGGTTCACAGATGAAATGTTGGGGCAAGATTTTCAATTCTCTCTAACTGGTGCGGCTCACCATTGGCTTATGTCTTTAGACAAGGCATCCTCTCGCACTTGGGAGGACATTATGAGAGCTTTCACCAAATAGTATGGCTACAATACTAAAGTGGAATTAACAAGAAGAGAATTAAAAACGATAAGGCAAATGCCGAATGAAGAGTTCACCGAGTATTTAAGGCGTTTCTGTGACAAAGCGTCCATGATGAGGGATCGACCAACTAAGCGAGATCAGATTGCCATGATCATGAGGTCGGTGTGTGGTCCCTACAAGGATGTGTTGTTTGGCTAGGCAATATTGACATTTGATGGACTCAGAATGGCAGCCCAGCAGGTCGAAGATGCCCTCGCCTAAGAAGAGCTCCCCAAGTACAGCAAACTTGCTAAGGAGGCTAGTAGTAACAAAAAACCTCCTACCTAACAGAGGAATTCGAGGTCTAATGCCACGATGGCGATTCTTCCCACAACGCCAACCTCACCTACTCCAGCAACGCCATTTGTGATTGAGCAAGATGCAACCCCTGCTCCTCGTCGTCCTTGAAGGTAGTTCACTGACTTGGGGACTTCTTTGAGTTCAGTTTTGAATCGTTTGCTTCAGGCCAGTCTTATAGTTAAGCAAGAGCCTAGACCCTTACCTGATCAAAAACCTGATTGGTTCAATCCAAACCTGTTTTGTGACTACCATTCTCAGTAAGGTCATGCAACAGATAGATGTTACAAATTACAGGAGGCAATCCAAGATCTGCTTGATGCAAAGAAGTTTGAAATCCGGGTCAAACGACCCAATGTTGCCATAAATCCCCTTCCTCAGCATTGAGTAGTTAACTCCTTGCAGGAAGATTTAAGAAATTTTGACCCAACTTCTCTTATCATTTTTCTATCAGTGAAGAGTAGCCAAGCAGAGGCAACCAACGTTGGAGATCTTAGCGGATTTACTTTCCCCCTTCTGGCTGATGTTGTCACTTCTAGTTTAAAAGAGCCTATAGAATCAAAGTTGAAGGAAGATGAGATCAATGGCCTGTATGATGAATCTAATTTTGAGACCTACACACCAAATCTTGGTTTGGAGCTTAATGCAGTCAAACTTGAAGCTAATAAGGATTATGATATCATTATCCCTGGGGAAGGGTTGCAGGCAAAGTAAAGGTTTTTAGAGTCTGATGATGAGGTAGAGCTCTACATTCCAGGTGAGATAATAGCAGAAACTCGAAGTGGGAAGAACTACAAGGCGGCAGGACTCACAAAACCACCAACAAGGCCAAAAGATCAGGGACTGAACAATAAGTTGATTGAACTGGAGAACCAAGTATTGAGACAGTTGCAGAAGACCTAAGCAAAAATATCTATTTGGGGCTTGCTCATGGCCACTCCTACCCACAGGGAAGCAGTGTTGAAATCTCTAGCAAGCATCCAAGTTCTAATTGGGACCGATTCGGCATAACTAGTGAGCCTAGTAGGAGCCGCGTACACAGTGAACTCATTGATGTTTGCAAATGCCGATCTCCCTCTTGAAGGTTCGAACCACACAAGGGCTTTACACATAACCGTTGATTACAGAGGATGTTGAATTCCCCAAATATTGGTAGACAATGGGTCGGCGTTGAATGTTTTCCCTCTCAGGACCTTTAAACATTTGGGATTTGATGAAGCCAAGATGAAGCCATCTAGTCAATGTGTTCGAGCTTATGACAACACCAGGAGGAGCATGTTGGGAATTTTCACTATGGTGATAGTAGTTGGGCTGGCTGAATTTGAGGTAGACTTCACCAAAAGGTTGAAGTCAATATGATTTTAGGCCATCCATGGTTGCATAAGGCTAGGCTAGTTTCCTCTTCCCTTCACCAAAAGATAAAATTTGTGTTCAAAGGGCAGGTGATCACTATCTTGGCAGATCTTGACTTGGTTAGCATGATGGCATCCATTGATATGGGGGAAAATAACAATGGTGAGACATTTGAAGTTCGTTTGGGAGGTTTTGAGTTGGGCAGTATCAATGCAACTTTGGGGCCTAGTTCACCAAAAGAGAGATTTTCTTTGATAGAGTTTAACATCACCAATCCCGGAGTAACCAACATGCTTCTTAAAATGAAGTATTTTTCAGGCATGGGCCTAGGGGTGCGACAACAGGGTGACCTAGATATTTTATCTCTGAATGTGAACACACAATGCTTTGGCCTTGGTTATGTTATAACAGAGGAGAACCAACAAAAGATAGCAGCTAACAAGAAAAAATATGACAGAAATTTCGAGAGATATGAAGGGTTGAAATACAAGAATGAGGGGAAGAATTTGATCCATATGCTTAGCAAAGGGGAAAGTTCCGAAGGAAAGGCAACAGAGGTAGGTTATCAGCAGAACAAAAACGTCAAGGCTGGGCAAGTCAAGGTTTCAAAGTGGAACAACATGGAAGATGGATCTAAGACCGTCAATGTGACTCCCTATTTCAAAACTCTGAATGGTTATTTCGTTAAAGAAGGGCAGGATTTCTTCTATTACGGATTCCCAGAACCATGTTTAGATGTGTTTTCAGGGGAGAGGCTACTAGGCTTTGAGATCTTCTTTAATTGCATAATTGATTGGGCAGAGTTAGAACATTACTCACTGAAGCAGTTTCAACAGGTCCAACAGGGACACACAGAGGAAGACCTAGATGTTAGCGGTCTCTTCGATGAGGAGATTATGATGATTGGTGGGACCAATGAATCTGAGATGCCTTCACCTCACTTATCGATTCATCGTGCTGAGGGTGTCATTCCTAACTGGAGCTGTTTGGATGAGTTTGTTTACCCTGAGGAGCTGAAATTTGTACCTGAAGAGTTGGCCATGTCTGGGCCTAAGTCCTTTAAGTTTGTAGGCAGTCCACTAGTTGTTTCTCCTTCTGTTTCTTTCCATGTCAGAGAAGGTATTTCCACTTATACAGTGTCGATTCCGGTCGGAGCTAAGTCTGATGTAATTGTCCTAGTTATTAATGAAATGAATTCTTCCGAGTATATTGCTTCTTCCTCTTTCCTATCCCCTCCATCTCTTGATGATGAATGTTACGATGACCCATCGCCTGAATTTCTCAAATCATTAAAATCTTTAAAGGAAAAGAAGGCCAAACCTATTCGTGAGGATTTTAGGCTGATAAATTTAGGGTTAGAACATAATCCCTGGGAGGTTAGACTTGGCATATCCCTTAATGAGTAAGAGACAACCCAACTAATCGAGCTCTTAAAAGAATTTGAGGAGGTGTTTGCTTGGTCATACGCCGATATGCCGGGTATTGATGCCAGTATAGTTCAATATGGTCTCCCTCTTTTCTCTTATGCAAAGCCGTTCTAACAAAAGATTCAGCGCATGCGTCTGGATTGGGCTTTGTTGGTAAAAGAGGAGATTGCCAAGCAACTCAGTGTAGGGTTCATTGAGGTGACGAGGTATACTGAATGGTTGGAAAATGTCGTAGTCGTACCAAAGAAGGATGGTCAGATCAGGGTATGTGTGGATTATAGGGACATTCATAGGGTGAGCCCCAAAGATAATTTTCCCTTACCCCACATCAATCTTTTAGTGGATAATACTGTTGGGCATGTTCTTCTATCATTCTTGGATGGGTTTTCTGGTTACAATCAGATCCAAATGAATCCTAAAGATAAAGACAAGACTTCTTTCACTATGGATTGGGCACTTATAGATACAGGGTGATGCCTTTTGGTTTGAAGAATGTCTGCTACCTACCAAAGGGCCACCACCACTATCTTGCATGATTTGATACACAAAGAAGTGGAGGTGTATGTAGATGACATGATTGTCAAGTCGATTAATTGAGAAGGGCACTTTAAGGCTTTGAGGGTTTTCTTTAAGAGGATCAAGGAGTTGAAACTGAGACTGAACCCACAAAAATATGTATTTGGGGTGACAAGTGGTATGCTTTTGGGGTTCATGGTAAGTGAGAGAGGCATTGAGATTGACCCATCCAAAATCAAAGCGATAACAGAAATGTCACCTCCTCAAACGGAGAAGGAAATTCGAGGGTTTTTAGGAAGGATCCAATACATTAGTTGGTTCATTTCTCAACTGACAGCCATATGTGAACCAATCTTCAAATTACTAAAAAAGGATTAACCTAAGAGGTGGAATCCTCAATGCCAATTAGCTTTTGATCGCATCAAGAGCTACCTGGTAAACCCACCAATCCTCATTCCCCCTACTCCAGGAAGGCCATTATTGTTGTATCTTTCTGTATTAGAAACCTCCATGGGATCGATGGTGGCTCAGCATGGTCCAGATGGGCATACAGAGCAAGCAATTTATTACCTTAGTAAGAAGTTCACAGACTATGAGACAAGGTACACAACCTTGAAGAAGACTTGTGCAACTTTGGTTTGGGCAACAAGGAGGTTGAGACATTACATGTTGGCCTATTCAGTCTTTTTGGTATCCATAATGGATCCCATTAAGTATCTTTTTGAGAAACCCACGTTGATGGGGAGATTAGCACGTTGGTTATTGCTCTTAGCGGAGTTCGACATTGTGTATGTCATCCAGAAGTCCATCAAGGGTAGTGTCATCACTGAACACCTATCCGCATATCCAATTGTTGATACGAGGCCTTTGAATGACATATTTCCAGATGAAGATGTAGTTTCTGTTGAGGTTGAAAATGAGGTTGGCATTTGGCAAATGTTCTTTAATGGAGCCGTCAATCACAAAGATTGTGGAGCCGAAGTTCTACTTATAACTCCTGAAGTGTTAAACATGCCCATGGCATATAGGTTGGACTTTGAGTGCACCAACAACATGGCCGAGTATGAAGCTTGCCTCATGGGATTGAAAGCAGCCATCTCTATTGGGGTCAAAAGATTGGAAGTATATGGAGATTCATCGATTGTCATATACCAAGTCCAAGGTAAGTGGAAAACAAAGGAGGAAAAGTTAAAACCATACCAAGGGTGTGTAGAGTCTCTAATGAAGCAGTTCACAGAAATTAGTTTTGACAATTTCCAAAGGGACAATAACAGGTTTGCCGATGCTTTGGATACTCTCGCATTGATTGTTGATTTTGGTCTGGGTGAGCAAATACAACCATTCATTATAGATCAGAAAGATCATCCTTCACATCAAGGCTTCTTCAATGCCCTAACAGTAGATGGTAGGCCTTGGTTTGCCCATGTTGTGGATTTTATCAGAGAGGGGAAGTACCCTACACATGCTACCCAAGGAGATAGAAGGTTCTTGAGGCGTTATGCTACCCAGTTCATATTACACGAAGATATTTCATACAAGTGATCTTTTGATGGCAGTGGATGAAGATCAAGCACAGACAATCTTGGAGCAAGTACATCAGGGAATCTATGACCCTCACATGAATGCTCGTATGCTGGCTAAGAAAATTCTCCGCTTAGGGTATTTTTGAAATACACTAGAAGCCGATTGCACAGAATTTGTGAAGAAGTGCCATAAATGTCAGATTTTTGCCAACCTCATCCATATGCCCCCAACAGAATTGCACACACTGAGTTCTCCGTGGCCTTTTTCCACTTGGAGTATCGATGTGATCAGAAAAATTAACCCCAAAGCTTTGAACGGGCACGAGTTTGTGTTGGTAGCTATTGATTACTTCACCAAATGGGTAGAGGCTCAGTCATATGAAAAGCTCACAGCGACAAAGGTAGCCAAATTTTTGCAAGAACATATCATTTGCCGACATGGGATGCCCCATGAGGTGATTTCTGACCAAGATCAACATTTTAGGGGCAAGACACAGGAGTTGTGAGACCAATTCAGGATTGTGAGGCATAGGTCTTCTCCTTATCGCCCTCAAACCAATGGAGTGGTTGAAGCGGAAAACAAAAACATGTTGTAACCTGGCAGTCACTGAGAGGGGGAGTGAATCAATGAGTCCAATTTCGATCCCTAAAAACCTGTCCAATGTCTGGCCAAGAAAAACCTGATATACCTGTCCCTGTTTGCACACAGTCGTATGCACACTCAGCCTCTCATAGGCACTTCCAAGTGTGCACACCCATTCCACATTCCACGCACTTCAATATAAAATGCAAACAACAAGCACCCACAACACAGGGTTTTTACGAGGTTCGGCAATTTGCCTACATCCCCAGAATAGTGCCTGTAAAGGCTTCGTACCTACTCAATACACTACTTTTGACTGCACCCACAGTCGGGAGCACCCACACCCAATTTTCTCAAGTCGAAGCTGAGATGGCACTCGTAGTGCCGATACAATGTGTAGCACCCACTACACGGGAGCACCCACTCCCGGTGCTTAGCACCCACTAAGCACACAATAAATAATACAATTAAATTGGGCTTATATCAATGCCCTACAGTCAAGCTCTGCCTAGCATATGCATCCACAACTAGCTAACATGCTTACAGTTCATCCACAACTAACCTAGCATGTATACATTCATCCACAAATAACCCTAACATATATACATACATGTAATGTAAAATCACAGGTTAGAGAATCTCACAACCGATTGCCTGGGATGACTGGAAACTTGTACTGACAAGTTTGGTGCTCACACCTTCTCTCTCCTTGGCTTCTTGCTCTTCAAAGCAAACACATCCTTGCTTTCTTCTCTTCTTCCTTGGCTTTGAGTTAATATACCATTAACACACTTCAACCACCTCTTTTACCTCCTTTAATGGCCTAAGAACATTTATCATCAAGAATGTATGTTCATTCAAGGACCAACAAAGAGGGGGAAGTTTCTCCTACCAAAACCGTAGCATTCTTTCACTCAAAATCCATTTTTCTTGATTCCATAGTGTAGAGCTTGAAAAAACGAAGAAGCTGCAACTTGGTTCACCCAAATCCGAGTTAAAATGAGGGAGATATGACCTTTTGAAGTTGGAGCAATGAGATAGCCTGAAATGGAATCTTCGTAGGGGTGGCGTAGGCTACACCGGCGGTGCGAGCAACAGGGGCGAAATCTGACCGTAGATCTCATATAAAAGATCTTGTAATATAAGCCGTCGGATTAAACCAACGGACAATAGATCTAAACCATTAAATTTGAATCTCGATGACGTCATCATGACGTAGGCGCTGACATCGTCAGAAGTGTTGTCGATCTATGATTGATTGCTTTTCCGGATTTTAAGGGAGCTTGTCTCCCACTCAAAAAAGTGAAAAGGATTATTGACCGTTGGATCCGAATCCTCCATGTTGGCTTTAATATGATTTCATGAGATCATTAAGATTGGAATCTTCTTTATATCTTCTATACACACGCGAAACACACTAACATACTTTGATAAGGTGTAGCGCCAGTGCATCAAGAGTTATGCACCTAACCAATCAAATCCTACGCGCAAGCATCTATCTCGTCCATATCACACCAAAATCTCAGCAGCCTTTGGATGGGCATCAAGCCTACGTGGTCGAATCTTGACCATCCATTTCACTTCCCTTTACTCCTCTTTATTACAATCGAGCCCCTGCCTCCATATGTTTCAGTGCTTAAAGACCCTTTGCAACTCAGACCTTCAAAATATTTAAATTACACAAAAGCCCCTCGAATTTTAAAAATAAATTCCGAAAAATCCACCCAACACCGAGAGCAACTGATGGATTTTCGGTTTGGATTTTCGAACCGACTTTACGGAAATACTTATAACTTTTTCATACAATATCTGATCGAGATAAAACGAAGTACGTTGGAATCGTAACTGGATGCTCTACGACTTTTCAGAAGACTCAATCATCTGAATCATCCATGTAAAAAGACCAAAATGCCCCTACACCTTTCCAATGACGTATCTTTCTCATACGGAATCAGAATGTGATGAAATCAGAACCGTTGGAAAGATTGTATTTTTTTCGTATTGTTACATGTAGAACACTTCCTTTAAAAAATTCATCTTCAATGCCGAAACTACCCTCGACTGCCACAAATGCCTTAACTTCTTCATACGGTATCGGAATGTGACGAAATCAAATGCACTGGACTAGGTAAATTACAATCTATCTTTTTCATGAAGAACCGATCTTCCAAAAATGTCATTTTCACTGCCGAAAATACCCTCGATCGTAAATAGGCCAATTTTACCAGTTTTGACCCAGAAACCCGCACCACCTATTAATGATGTATTAAACCACTCCATACGTACCAAGCTGCTCTGTTATCTCATCGGTGACATTGGATACTGCCATGTCATCATTTTCATCCACGTCACCCAAATTGTCTACGTCATCACCGCCACTTGGCCGAGTTGCCAACAAGGACAACCATAAAACAACAATCTCCCCCTTTGGAGTTGTTGGCAACCACCTCATCACTAATACACTCTAAAGCTCCGATGAGTAACTCTCTCCCCCTTTGACAACAAGAACAAAGGGTGGAACCAATGGACTCCCCCTGAGTCCAATATGGGGGTAGCAACATCAAGCAACTTGCTCCCCCTCTCCCAATGCTACTAGTGCTTTGGAAGAACCACCACTCCCAGCTTCTGTCTGAGGAACTCAAACTGATCTTTAGGAAGCGGTTTAGTGAAGATATCGGCCACCTGCTCTGTTGTGGGAACAAACTCCATCCTTACTTCACCTTCCATCACCTTATCTCTTAAGAAATGATACCGGATAGCAATGTGCTTCGTTCTAGAATGCATCACCGGGTTCTTGGAGATATTGATAGCACTAGTATTGTTACAATATAGTGGCACTGCCTGCTCAACCTCCACACTCAAATCCTTTAACATCTGCTTCATCCACAACACTTGTGTACAACAAGATGTAGCTATAATGTATTCTGCCTCTGCAGTTGAAAGAGAGACTGACTCTTACTTCTTACTATGCCATACCACCAAGCTGCTCCCCAAATAGAATGCACCACCACTGGTGCTCTTCCTGTCATCTACACATCCGGCC
>NC_056567.1:12821689-12876283 GCF_013358625.1 Macadamia integrifolia
AAAAAAAAAAAAAAAAAGGTAGGACCTACAAAAAAAAAGGGCCAGTATCATTCAATATGGGGTCCACATTGTTGGAAATTGAGTGAAAATGTGAGTATGGACCCCACTATCTATTATGTGAGGAGGGTATAAAAGAATTTATATAGAGGCGTTGAGGCAGTATAGCAACCTTTTCCCAAAAATAAATACAGGACACAATTTTCATACATTGTCATGTATGTATCCGATCGTGTGCCTTTTTGATGGCCGAACATACACTCCACTATTGTGCAATACCCCTCTTATAGGAACTAAGATCCTCTCTAATGTGCCCAAGGCCCCAACTCATATCTGGCGGCTGGGTGGACCTTGGGGTGCATGCCCGGGTCCTCCCAACTACCTAATGAATGCTAGGTGCATTGGAGAGGATCTGGACTCCTCCTATAGGCCCACTCATTTGAAAGCTACAATCAAGGGATTCCCCTTAATTGCAACTTAAGAAAAATTCAGTCCAAATATATTTGCCACAGGCCCACTCACTCTAGAGCTACAATTAAGGGATTCCCTTTCAATGTGGCTTAAGGAAACTTCGATCTAGATATATTTGTTTTCTTCATTAAATGATTAAATAGAAGAAAACTTTGAAATCACATCTCTTAACGTTGAAAACATTGATTCAAAATTGTGATTTTATTTTTGTAGAAAAATCTTTTTTTCCTTACCGCTTATCAAGGATTTAGTTATCGATATCAGTGTCAATCTTAGTTGATATTGATCTAGGATTGATTGTATTGATCCGGATCGATCAATATTATGCCTATTTTTCATAAAAATTAGATTTTTTTTAATTTTTATTTTACCCATGATATTGATATGATATCCAATCTTAGATTGGCTAGGTATCGAGATCAATGTTAGTCGATACCAATATGATGTAACCAATACAGTTGATCCGATACCAATACCGATATCTAAAACCATGCTGCTTACCAAAAAAAAAAATCATTTTCGTTTACTGGATATAGTAAATGTTTTAGGTGAACAATCAAGGTTACAAAACGGAGTAAAAAAGGATTATCACTTTAATTAGACTTTAATCTTGAAACCCCACCTTTTTTATTTGGACTTGTGAAATTACCATAATAACCTCGAACAGCCGAGTTCGAATCGTTCAATTGATCGGACAAAACAAAACTAGGCATAAAAGTTAGAACCTCCCCGCTCTTTCTTTCTACCCACGTCATCTCTCTCTCTCTCTCTAACCTAAAAAAAAATATAGAAAATTAATTGCGAAGACAAAAAAGCGAGACAGACAGAGAGACGAAATTATTTCTCCCAAAAATAAAATAAAATAAATAAAAAAACAAAACCTTTTTCTCACACACATGACACAACGCATCTCTTTCTCTCTCTGAAGCCAAATCCGTTGCCCAATCTCTCTCTATCTCTCTCTCTCTCGCCTCACCTCATCTCAACTCTAACTTCCGCTCTCTGTTAAGTGCCTCTTCTCTTTCCCCTTCCTCTTCGCTCTTTTCTCTGTCTTCTTGCTTCTCTCTTTATCTCTGAAGGCTTCAAGCTTTGCCGGAGAAAGCCTTTTCGTCTCCTTAAGATTAGGGGTTTCCCTCTTTGGAATTAGGGTTTCTCTCTGTTTTATCTCATAGATCAGATCAGATCAGATCAGATCAGCTTAATCGATCTTGATGTCTTTCCTTCGACAAGATCTCACAGGTCGGATATGTCCAGAACGAGAACGAGAGCCAGCGACGGCGGATTCAGAACCCAACATGGAGATTGACCATTTCGATAGGTTACCAGACTCTCTCTTACTTATAGTCTTCAACAAGATCGGAGATGTCAAAGCCTTGGGCCGTTGCTGCGTCGTCTCTCGTAGGTTCCATGGCTTGGTTCCTCAGGTCGACAACGTTGTGGTTCGAGTCGATTGCGTCATCTCCGACGATGACGCTACTTCCGCTGCTGCTTCCGCAGATAAGAACCGTGGGGTCTTCTCTAATTTTGTTCGGTTCGTTTTTGGTGGAATCGTTAAGCCTCTGCAAGCTATTGGGCATTTTCTTGGACCCAAGAAAAATTTGTCAACTTCTACTTCATCTTCGTCATCATCTCCGTTAGGTGGTGGTGGTGGAGGTGCTGGAGGAGCCGAGGAGGACGATATCGATGCTGGTGGAGTCACCCACCACTCGCCCACGCAGGTTCTGAAGAACTTCAATGAGATCAGGCGTCTCCGAATTGAACTCCCAAGCGGAGAACTAGGGATCGATTCGGGTGTTTTGCTCAATTGGAGGGCAGATTTTGGATCCACCCTTGATAACTGTGTGATTCTTGGTGCCTCATCTGTTCTCTCCCCTGATACCGCCAAATTGGAGACTGGGGCCGTTGCCGGTTCCGGTGCCGGTGGCGGCGATGCTTTGTGTGTCGGCGGCAATGGAGACGACAATGGGAACATACCTGAATCGTTTTATACTAACGGTGGGCTTAAATTGAGAGTCGTTTGGACTATTAGTTCTCTGATCGCAGCTTCTGCCAGGCATTACTTGCTTCAGCCGATAATTGCAGAGCATCACACCCTTGATAGCTTGATTCTTACAGATGCTGATGGGCAAGGTGTGCTGTGTATGAACAGAGAGCAATTGGAGGAGCTGAGGGTGAAACCCTTGTCTGCTTCTACCGCTTCAAGACGAACTCTGGTGCCTGCACTCAATATGAGGCTTTGGTATGCTCCCCACTTGGAGCTACCCAATGGGGTTGTGCTGAAAGGGGCGACACTGGTTGCAATTAGGCCGACTGAGCAGTCGGCGACAGCGAAGAAGGAGATCTCTGATTGCTCTTGGGTTTCTGCAGCTTTCGAAGAGCCGTATGGGACGGCCGCCAAACTGCTGGTGAAGAGACGAACCTACTGTCTTGAGATGAACTCCTTCTGAGGTTAATGGAAGGTGAGGTAATTTAATCTAATCCCTCATGATGATGTGATTGTATTGGTGAACTGTGCAAAATTACAGCTTCAAATATGATAGAATGTGCAAGTTCTAATATTCTCTAGTCTTTTGTAGAAATAAATGAAAGACTTGCTTGTTTGATCTTGTTTTCTAATTTTTTTTCCTTTGTTTTTGATCTATTTCATTGATGGGTTTTACTTCTGAATTGAAAGTGACCAAGAATTGAGACAAATTTCGTTATGGATTTTTCAGGGTAAGGAGATACTTGAAGGGGGGGGGGGGGAAGCAGAGTATTTTGGGAGGCCGAAATAACTTATATACAGAGAGATGAGATCAATGGAAACGTTGGGTGCAGCCATGATTCCTTCCATGAGGGCTTACAGATCTTTGGCTTCTCTTCCTCTTGCAGCCCAAGTGAGAGAATCCCTGGTTGATGCTATGTGCTGTAAAGGTGGTGTTGCCTTTGTGTGCTTGGACCGAAAGTAATACATCTTTGCTTTTTTCGTTTTTGTTGCCGGCACATGCTTGTAAGTTGTAAGAGTTCACACAAATCCTATCTGATGACGATCTCAATCCTTCTAAGCTTGATGCTGTCAGAGCTTTAAAAGATTGTAGTCATCCAACTTCAAATGAAAATTCCTTGTAAATGTGAATATTGTAGGTAAACAGATATGCTTTTTTGCTTATGTGAATATGTGTCTTAAATTCCCATGGCTCCCCTGTTATCAACTCAGTCTGGCTTGGCTGTTCTTCTGTAATAGGAATTTTATCCCTTCTTTTTTAGCCCAATAGTAAGATTATAACTATCACCTGGTGACAATATACCATCATGGTTCCCTGAAATCCTGAATCCTGTGTGGTGGAATTGTTTCCTGGTAATATACCAAACTTGAGAACATAGTTAAGGAATAAATTTGGAGAAAGTTCTCCACTAGAATCCTCTGGGGTCCTCCTCTAGCCTTAAAGTCACATTTGGCTGCGATAAAGACAGGGAATTTCTTCTACTTGATCCAATTAATTGACCCCCAGCTCTTAAATTCAATGGTTCTTGAGAAACCCTCGAAATCTCTCTCTCTCTCTCTCTCTCTCTCTCTCTCTCTCTCTCTCCACCAGCCCACCCTAATGGTTCTTAACCTGCAGAACTCCCTGGTAGAGAACAAAACCTTAAGACCCCACTTTGACCAACTGCTCCCATCCCTGACCAGCTTCGGAGACTGAAATTTCCGGACCCTAGTCCCCAAACAGAGGAAAAGAGGGTAATTTTGAAGGTATCAGGATCCATTTTTGAGGGAAAAACAGAATCCACTGTGATGAACAATAGACCCTGAAAGTAATTTTGTAGATGCAAGTGAATTTTGGTAATTTTGAAGGTATATAGCATAGCCTAGGGGAGTTTGTTGCCCCTATCATATGGTGAAAATGTTAAGATTATGGTCCCTTTTTCTCAAGCACTTGCCCCCAAACATCAATTACCCCATGTCCCTTTCTCAGAGAAAAGAGTGACATAGGTGGGGGTGGGGTGGTTTTTAGTCACATGAAAGGTTTGAACTTTGAACCTTACATGGTAAGTGCCTTCTTTGCCAGAGATGAATCTGTAAAGTGAACCCAAAGTAGCTATAGCCAGCTAATGCATGGAAGGACAAATCACCATCAAATTTATTAAACAAAGAAAATTTTCTATATTTATTTATTTTGATTTATGGACATAATCGACCTGCTCTTCCTTCTATACCGTTTAATGTTTGTACATGCTGTTGATGATATTGGTAATTAAGTAAAAAAAAAAAAACTAATGATTGCAAATTGGATCTTTAGGACCATATATATATATATATATATATATATTGATTGCATGACTTGCATCCGATCATGGTGCCACCGACCTTGACTTAAGGGTATCAACCAAGGTTTTTGGCGATAAACCTCTTCCGGGTGATCTTTGCATCATTCGTCGAGAGTGATAAAATGTCTTGATTCTCTTGGGTTGGGGTAAGGCGGGTTATGTTTTTTTATGCGTAGAAGAAATGGGTTATGTCCTCTTTGTCTTTTTATTATCAGTTTCATTTTTAATAAAATTATAGGAGTTATCCCTCGTGCCAAATAATATTCGGGATAAAAAAAAAAATCATGGTTATTGATATTAATATTGGATCGATGCAAGAGACAATTTTGCCCTAAAAGATATCGTGTTTTAACAATTTTATCCTCTTCTACACAGTTTTCTAATCCATTATTAGCTAGATATCGATATCGATATTAATCATTTTAATACGGTCGATACTGAATTGATACCTAAAACCATGGTGTCAATATGTGGGATTTTTGGTCGGTTTATGATCGCCAAATCAGGCAATTCATATCAGAATCAGGAGAGAGTGATACTGATTTTGAGACAATTTTAAGGTACTCTCATATTGGTGGATTAATGTGGATCAAAGATAAATAAAAAAATATTTAAAAAAAAAAATTGGGTAAATCCGTCTGATCTAGTCTCGACTCAGGGCAATCTGGATCACTACTGATTAAGAACGATTTTAAAATTAATTGCCAAACCATGTTTAGCAGATATTGGTCCAGACTCCATACTTAAGGGATAGTATTGGATTCCTCACACCACCCGTGTAAGAAAAATCTTCCATATCACACTAATGATGGTGTGGAGAACAATATCATTCACATAAGACCACATAGTCAGATAAGGAAAGTAAGAAAAAACGAAAACCATGGTGCATTAGCTGCATCGAGACTTTTAATTAGCACCAATTATAACCCGATGATTAATTTTCTAAAATAAAAAAACAAACCGGATTAATAAGGAATTCGGTTGAACCAATTTTGCATTTTTCGGTTGGACTTGTGGTTTGGTCTCCAAATTGACACCTCCTAGGCTCCTACCAAGAGTACACACCAGTGTCGTACCCTCCACTTCCTGTTGATTTCGTGTGTGACTTTTGTGTGAAGGGGAAAAGGTTTTCTAAAGTGGGTCGGCTTTGATTTCCTTGTTGGGTGAGTCACATAATAGATCCAGCCGGCCAGCCTGGTCCGACCGCTCACTTGTTATTAAATTATTTTCACTGCACTTTGGATCCATTTTGTCCAAGCACCATTATTGTCTACTATAAACATATTTTGACCCATAAGAGGATGGAATGCCACCTCCTCCATTGATAAACATAGTTAGAAATTTTAGCTTTTTTATTTTTTATTTATTTTTTGTTTTTTATTTGTTACTATTAAGGTAGCTAGCCTCATGGCCTTTGTATTAATAATATCACCTTTTGAGAAGGGGAGGCAGGATGGGCATACCAATGGTTCCTCAGTGGCATAACATAATCATGGTTTTGTGGAGAAGTAATGCTTACTTCCCACTCCAGATTTTCATAGTTTCATGTCAAAGATTCATTTTTAAGGATTTGGGGAGCCTTTTCAAACAGAATCTTACCCTGAACAACAGGAAATAAGAGCCATTTCTTCACAAAAGAAACATCCTTGAAAGCTTTTACCTTTAACTTTTCAATACAATAAAATTGCATCACTAGTCTATACTATAATGCAAATGCATCTATAAAAGATCCCTCTTTAACATTACACAACCAATAGCTTCTCACATACTACACTATGTGAAGCTTTTTCTAACCCCCCCCCCCTTCTTGTGCTTTCTTGTATTTACATGGTAACCACCTATTCTAAGTTGAAGCCTCAAATGTAACCTAAAACATGTGTTGGAGAAGGTTTCATTTTGATCATAGGAGTAGTGAGAAAAAGCGTGCACCTTTGCACTCGAGGGCCAATCTCCGTTCAACCCGAGAAAATCTTTGCACGCCTCTGTTACCTTTTGGGAGGCCTACGCCCCATAGAAACTGTCTACCTGAGACTGTCCCTTAGCCCATAGGTCTTGACATAAGGTTAGAATTCTAGCTCTTCTAGAGTAGTATCTCATTGATGGCTCAGGCCCCCTGGAAGGAGGCCTTCTTCGCCCTCCAACTAAGCTGCGCAGGAAAGGCCCAAAGCCACTACCAGGGATACTTCGCTATCGGTCACCCAGGAATATTTAGCTTTGCAAGGTGGTCCTTGCTGATTCACACTGGATTCCATGTGACCCATGCTACTCGGGTCAGAGCGTAAACTAGTGATTGCTTTCGGCGATGACTCTCGCTATCTAGGGTGCAGAACTCCACCGCTTTGCCTAGCAATACGACGCTTGTATTGCTCTCCCATAACCCTGTTTTGACGGTTTAGGCTGCTCTCATTTCGCTCGTGTTTAGGTTTTGTCCCAAGATGACCTCAGATCATCTATTTGGAGGGCAAGAATCTATATATCCGACCCCATTTAGGTGAGATTTTTCTTATTTGTTGTGTGTTCCTTTCCTTTCACTTATACTTTTCTTTAGCTGTCTTTGATTTCACTGCTAGAAGAGTCTGATGTTTGATCTAATTTATGAACACAGAAAGTTGTTCTGTTCTATGATATCTCAACTCTCAAGGGTGGACCCTTTGTACTAATTCCCACCTCTTAAAAGCAAAACAACTCTGGGAACACTAAGGCTTTTCAATGACCATCTTCTAGTATCAACTTACCTTTCTCCTTACATAATTTTCTGGTTCACACTCATCAAATTTTCTTCTCCCTTTTAACTATCATTTCTTTCCAGGTCACCTAGTACCAAAACTTCTACAAGAATACTGTTGTGTTCTTTAATGGTCATCCTTTTGGATCATCAACCTGGTTTGACCTTGATTTACTGAGGCTCAGTTAAGATCATAGGAATCTAAACAACCGCGAACTGCTACATTTTCGCATTTTTTTATTTGTTAATGATTATAAATCTAGTTGGCAGCAGATTAGATTCTCAGAAAATGAATAGAACATCAGGTGGATGTCTCACAGTTCCTATTTGACATTGAAATTGAAGCACTAAGATATAATTAATGATAACGATAATGATCAATGTATTAACCAGCTGTTTTAGACTCTCTCAGGATCCAAGTTGAGCCTAAAGGAAGATAGGATTAGTGGTGGGGTGGGGAGGAAGGAATTAAAAAAGCAGGAACCTAAAATAATAGAAGGAGAACATCTAAACAGTTAAGATGTTAACACTCTTATAATAGGAAATTAGATTTGGATGAGTCACAAGCCACAACTCAAAGTTATCAATAATTTCTCCTTTCGGATTTGGAGTTAGGACCACCACATTAAATAATAGTAATAATAATAATAATTAAATCATGCACAAACTCTAATCAATTATTTCATTTGTTGGCTAGATCATCACCTATTCATTATCCAGAGTAGTGATTTGTTTGGTCCATGATTAAGTATTTCCGAGAGTGGATTGCCATTATCTTATAAATTAAAAGTTTTTATAATGAATTCTATTAGACTGAACACAAATAAGATACATTTCAAGGATCTGTTAGTTGTTCTTGTAGAATTATAAACTCCTTGCAGTTGGATGGAACATTCAACCAACCTTCATTATGTCTTCATTGTGGCCATCCAACCTCAAGCATTCTTCTTTTTCTTTCTTCTGCTTCACCTTCTTTCTGTGGACAGTTGCAACAACTTGGCAATTATATATATAGTTTGATGAACATCAAACAGAAAATTCAAGCAAGTGGGTCATTATGTTCCTTGATAGACATTGATTAAGACTTGTTTTGTTAGTGTATGCCTACTCAGAGAATCTCTTTAACTTTGGCCTATTTGAATTTTAATATTGTGACATAAGAAGCTGATCACCTTTCTTCTACAAGAGGAAGACGAAAAGCTTTCTTCTTTATCCATTTGTTAATGTGAAGAGTGGAATAACCCAATCAAAACCTTTGCTATTTAAGGAAAACCCAGTTGAGCTCCAACCCTGGTTTTTTTTTTTTTTTCTCCTAATTAATACTTAATAGTACTGTTTTTAACTAATGGGAAAAAAAATCCTCACAATGACTGGGGATTCCTTCCCGCATCCTTTCACTTTTTGACCAATGGAATGCATACTGACATTCTCTCTCTTCCCACGCTAAATGAGCCCCCTATGTGTATGAAACCATCCCCGTATGCCTATTGGTATGCCATCCCACACTGGTGTCGTGGAAAATCTCCGCCCTTGATTAATAATTATGAGAGAAAAGGCTGGTAATGCTGCTGGTATACCCAGATCTTTTTCTCTCTCTCTTGGAAAAGTCTTCTATGTCACTCCTACTAGTTGAGTCGTTAGTTTAAAATTCGTTAGTTTAAAAAAAACCAACAGCATATCTAACCTCTTCCCTAATAATGATCAAAGATTGAAGCATTCAAACTCCAAAGTCTAACCAAGTGAAAAGATCGTCCTCATTTGGTCATGGGTAATGCATTCTGACAAATTCAATGAATTAAATTTTGTTTTTCAAAGTATGGAAAACAGACTATGTTATAACACCACAAAACCTGCTAACAAAGATGATGGTTTTCAAGACCTTCAATAAGACTATTCTAAGTCAATGATGTCTAACCCACACAAAGTCTAATGTGTAAATCAGGGCTTGCAAAGATCAGTGATGACCTCTATATTTACTTCTTGGGTGACGAATAAAGCCCTACAAGGCAAGACAACTCCAACTTTTGTTGTATATCTAGAGGATTAAGGTGAAAAAAAAAAAAAAAGGTTAAGAGAATGCTACTCACTTGCATGGTTATTGCGTTAGTAAACAGACAACTGGGACTCTGTGGGTAGGGGTGTAATCCCAAGCCCGCACCGATTGGACCGATCGGACTGTATGTTTAAAGGCCCGCCCTAGACCTATTATTAAACGTGTTGAGTTCAGGCCTAGCCCGTTTATAAACAGGTAGTACACAGTCTAAGGGGTTAGACCGACGGGTGCCCAACCGACCCGACTCGTTTACAAGCCAGACCGACCTGGCCCGACACGTTTACAAGCCCGACCGACATGGCCCGACACGTTTAGCCCAACTGTTTATATGTATATTTTGATTTTTTTTTGGATAGAATAGGATATATATTGATATTTTTTATCAATTATTGAATGTGATTAAGTGTAATATCTTTTTCTAAATTGTTGAACATTTATTAAAATATATTAAAAAATCTTAAATCTAAGAGAATTAAAGACCATTTAAGGCTTGGATTATAGGCTGACTAGCCTGATCAGAAGAAGCCCGGTTAAATCTTGGAGCCCGAACAAGCCTGACATGAGACCGACCAAGACCGACTCACTGCTTAAATAGGTAGGTCATGGTGCAAGGATATAGACCCATGCAAGCCCGATTGAGACCGGCCCAGCCCAGCCCAACCGATTGACACCCCTAACGGGGAGTGCATGAGGCCGGGAAGCATAGTCTTTTCGCATATGCTTGTGTCTAGATGTAGACACACACAAGCAACTAGCTTTCTTTTCACACTAAAAAAAAAAAATCATATTCAATCCTCCCCTTTTCTATCCAGTCATGAAATGTTTCATGACTTCATTGCTTTTATTTCAATCAACTATTTTAAGTTCTCCCTAGTTACTAGTGTAGTGGGCCAGGTTTGGGCTGAACTGTGGTAGGCCCAGAACTAACCTGCAATTCTAAGGAACCAGGCCTGCTACAAAAACCCATTATTGACCATCCAGATTGAAAACCAGTAAAATTGGGCTGGACCTTTGGCCCATTCAGGATAGCCTCAACCAGGCAAAGTTTTGGATTACATAGAATATTCAATCATAATTATTCATTCCAAATTAATTCTCAATAGTTCTTTTATAAATACTTAACATGGTAGGCAAGGATGGGTATTTGAGTGGGTTTATCTGCAGCCACTCAAGCCCAACCCAAAATACCCCAAGGTTTGGGCTTGGGCTGAAAAAAAGAGGAGGACAATATGATGACTTGGTTCCACGCCTTTGGTACCCGTTTGATTGGACTCTTGTGTCATCATTAACTCTCGCACCTTGCTGCACAGGGTTAAAAGTTGTAACTACTCTCCTTTTGCACAGTGCCGATGGCCATGGTGAAGGGATTCCTTCTTCATCATTGTGAAGAGGAAACTCAAATCTTTTTTCCTTTTGGATTCCCACAACAATGCACAAGATTTGTTCCCACCAAAGATGCAGTGTGGGTGAAATTAACTTGAGCCATCAAGGGAAAATTTTCCCTATTCATAATTATATTTTTAAAATGACTTTTAGTAGCTCAAGCATGGCCAACTCAATCTTGGGCCACATTTTAAGACTAAGACTATAATGGGCTCCAGTTAGGGCGGGGCTTTTTAAGCCAATGTTGATCAAGCCTGTCAAAAATGAGTTCTGGACCTCGCCCATTTCACATAGTTAAGGACTGGGCCTACACTAGGAAGCCCATGTTTTTATGTGAAATAAAGTGTAAGCTCTCTCTTTCGCACTTATATTGTCATTTGGGGAAGGAATTCATGCACAGGAGATTCTTCCCGTCGACTTCGTTTTTATAAGGGGTGGGGGTAATTTGGTTATTTTGAGATGTCCATCTCACTGTATTTAATGCAGGCCGTGCACATGCCCATGCCCATGCCCGACTGCGCATGAAAACTTTTGCTTCGGCCTTTTTTGTTAAATTCTTATAATGTTTAGATGGAAGATTATAAATTGTTATTTGAAACTATGTAGGAGCTTATATTGATGGGGAACAATTAGGCACATCCAAAACCGATCATACCCAATTGGTTGACACCACTAATGGAGGGATCAATAACTTATGTGAAGGGATCATCGTTTAGATTGTTGCTCTATATTAGTTATATCCTTTAGATTCATCTTATATCAAAAGTAACGGTCCATTTCATATGTATGTCCTACCATGTATTGGACTAATTTTCTTGAATATTAGGATTTAAAAAAAAAAAACAAAAAACAAAAAACAAAACAAAACAAAAAAACAAAACAAAATAAAAAAAATAAAAAAAAATAAAAAATCAAATCAAATCTCAACTAAGTTATAATTTTATTATTATTATTATTATTATTAATTTTTTTTTTTTTTTTGAGATATGTGATCATTCATTTTAACAAAAAAAAAAAAATCATTCAAACTTAAACTTTACTAATTATTGAGTATAAAATGATGTTCACTAGTGGGCACAAACGTAGAATGTCAACAGAACTATCATAAGAAAGACTAAATCAAACCGTGTGGAATTCAGTCAGTCATTCTGTGGGTGCACTGTCTGTGCCAATTTATTCCTATGCAACTTTCATGCTTCTTAGACTTTTCATTTCATGAAAAAGAAAAAATTAGAAATTGGTTGAAAAGTCAATTAAAGATATAAAAAATAAAATAAAATAAAATAAAATAAAAAGAAGAAGAAGAGTGACATGCAAAAATACAAGGGAAGCTTCCCATAAAAGTAAAACAATTCAAAGGATAAGCACATTGATATTTGTGACTATTAGAATGATAATGATCTTTGCATGTGATAGAGAAAGCCTTAGACAACGAAATATATTTTATAAGGTATTGACTTTCCTATATGCCTACGTAACATATGTTAGTATTTTTATGTGTCTATCTCTCTCCTCCCATTATTGGGTATTAATATATTAGAGGGAGAGAGAAAAGCATATGCTATGCAGCGTACTTGGCATCAATCTTCCTCCCATTTCATAATTATCGTCACCATCGTGGTTATGAAATCTTGTTCTTTGTTAAAAATTAAGGAATGGCTTTCTTGTCCAACATTTTATATCTGACACATGATTGATTCGGTTTTGCATGCAAGCTTTATGGACATGATCACTTCATTTTCTACTCATGATTCATTTCAACGTCATCCTAGTTTTTATTTAAAGTTTACTAATACGTCATATTTTTATTCATTAATTTTTTATAGAAGAAAAAAAGTCATATCTTAATTTGATTGGTCCAAAAAAAAGAAAAAAACCACTCTACATTAAACATTAAACACGAGAATTCTTTTTGTTAAAAAAAAAAAAAAGGACCAAGTTTTTCGTCATTCAAAAAAATATCTCTTTAGCCACGGGATCTAACCCTTCGACTAAACAAGAGTTAATAGTATTTCACACTTTCACTAATAGGGACAGGAGTTAATGATGAGAGTTCATTATTACAAGAGTTTAATCATAAGGTCAAATCATTGCGGAAGAATCTCTTCACCTTAAATTATCTTCTCAGAAGTAAAGGATCATCCAATCATGCGTGACTTTGCCCATTTGATCTTGATGCTTGACAGTGTTTTGTTTTTATTTTATTTTATTTTATTTATTATTATTATTTTTTTATGAAAAGAAGAAAAAGATTACTAATTAGAGAGAAGAGTACATCCGTCCCATTGAGGTTTATACATTCATTCCTTAGTTTTGACAGTTTGCCTTGCCAAACTGGCCAACAAAAGGACCACCTCTGCCAAGGGTTTGAAACAAAAAATTAAGTGTTGCCAACGTTTATAAACATCTAAAAACAAGGGGGCTACACTTAGAGGCCAAGAGGTAGATAATAGATCAAAAGTTAGATTATTCAAAAAATCAGAGTTACTCCAAACTTCTGTTACTTCTCACTTCCATTGTAATGTCACCTTGAGCTCTAATAGTAATGCCCTCGTGCATCCTTCATAAAGGTCTCCTGTCATTAGGTAGTCAGTCATTAGTAAAGGATATTTACCATTGCAGAGAAAACATATAGCCCATCTAGTAACTGTTGGAGTTGAGGTAACAACACATTCCACAAGAGGGGCTACGGAAGAGGGGAGTGTATATTTTAATGGAGTTGATAATTGCAAGTCATCCGAATCATGAGAATTATTCGAATTGGTGTAGTGATTCACCCACCATACCGCATGGTTGATGATTTGGAGGGGATCGAGTTTGGTTGTAGAGACCAAGATCTTATTTCTATAGAACCAAATAAAGTAGCAAAGTACAATAAACGTAGCGAAGAAAAATTTGAGACCCTTTCCTGAGGTCAGTGTATCAAAGAAATATATAATTAAATGCTGAAAAGAAAATGCGGTAATGGAAGAAGTTTGGAGGCCCAAAGGGTTGACTACCAAATTCGCTTGGCGATCTCACATGAGAGAAGGATGTGCCATAGGTTTTCATGATGATTCTTGCATTAATCTTGATGCTTGATGGTGTTCCTTTGGCCCAACATTGACATTTGAAGAGAGTCAGTCCTACATACTAGTTAAAGGGAAAGAAATAAATAAATAACAAGTGATATCCTATGATCATTGAATAAGAAATGCTATTGAGGGCTATTTGAATTTTTCTCACAATACTAAGATCCGAGAATCTTTATCGGACTAACTTAAGGGATAATCTTAACCAACTCCATCACTTCTACACCCCACAAAATTCCGAAGCCATGCAACCCACTTTCCACCTTGGAGTCATCTAAGAGAACCAACACTATAAACTTATGTTTAATTCCATAGGCTCCATTTGGTTGGAAAAGAAGTTATTACCAAAAAAATAAAATACAGGAAAGGAAGGAAAGTGAAGACAGAGTAATTTTTAGAAGAAAAAGAAAAGTTGTGTAATCATAATGAGTCTGTAACCTTCCAAAATTTTTTATCACATTCGTAATCATTATTTACATCTGATTTAGTTGTAAAATAAAGTAAAATTTGGGGTGATTTACATCAACTTCCCCTCACATTTGTCTATATTACGTCTTCCCCCTTCAAATTTCATTTATTACAATTAAACTCAAAATCTTAACACCGTAAGAGAGGTGTTAGTTTCGTAATATAAAAAGACATATTTACCCCTCCTCCTCCTTCTTGAATCATCAACCAGCAAATCAATCTGACCCTAGACTAGTAAAGCTTGATTTGGGTAGCGATTTAAATCCCTCTATCCATTAACAACTACCACCACGGCTGCCATCGTCGCCACTGTCATCAAATTCTGATATTGCTAGCAGAGTCGTCTTCAAACCAAGATCTGGAATCACAAAGAAACACACCCAAGGCGTACTGTCTATTTTTTTGTTCCCCATCCTACTTAGATGATGGCTGATGATCATTCGCTCTCTCATCAACCATAAGTCTTTGGTTTGCATGCCAAAACCTTGTTCAACCCACTTCATTTCTTTTCTTCATACTCGCCTTCCCCTCCCACATAACGTGAAGCCCAATAAGAACACAAGGCACACCTTCATTCTCTCTCTACTGGAGAATTGCAGATCAGTGAACCAGTTGAAGAAAATTCAAGCCCAAATGATCGTTACCGGGTTAGCTGCAAAATGGACTTGCCATAGTTCAATTGGTTGCGTTCAGTGCAATATCCGAATTTGGTAGTCTTGGCTACTGTAGAACAATTATGGAAGAAAAAACAAACGAATTTGGTAGTCTTGCTACTGTAGAATAATTATGAAAGAAAAAACACTACATGCTTACATATGTCTGATCTACTGGTTCATGATTCAAGAACTTAGAAGAAGAAGTAGGAGGGTAAATATGTTTTTTTTGTATTTTGAATCTAACACCTCTCCTACAGTGTTAAAAATTTTGGGTTTAAATGTAATAAATGAAATTTGAGGAAGGAGGTAGTAATATAGGCAAACGTGAGGGGAGGTTGATGTAAATCACCCTAAAGTTTATGATCAAGTTTAAAAAGTTTCAGAGTTAGTTGCACAATCATGCAAGGGTAATGATCATAAAAAATTTCCACTTTAGCATTGATTTGATTTTATTCCATTCCCTTAATTTTATTTGTAACCAGACTGAGCCATAGTAGATATATAAACTCTCAAGGGTGCATGAACTTGTTCTTGAATCTCTAGGCAATCCTTTTGTTCCATACAAGGTAACAAGAGCAGTTCCCATTGGAGATGAACCAACCATAGCAATGGCTGTCCAATCTAATTCTTATGGCATGTATATCTGCGTATCTTGAGCATCAAAACATGTATCCTTTTCGAGGAGGAGCAACTAAGGAGATGGTTATGATATTCATGTCTCAGTCTGTCTTAACATGAACACATCTTAGAGAAGCCAATCCCAGCCTCATCTCATCAATCTATGTATCTATCTCTCAATGCTTTTCTACAGGCATTTAGCAAAGAAATGTTAAATAAGGTGCGTGGAATATCCCACCAAATACCACTTTGGGGTCCAACCCAAGATATATTGAAGGCATTAGGTTGAGATGTTCCAAACATCTCAACACCCCCCCCCCCGGGTCACTATGGCATATACATGGATACAAAGCTCAAGGAAGACAACAAATAGACTCTTATAACAAGTGAATAAAATGACATAGCCCCACAAATTATCACTGGGCAGTTCAGACAATAAATGAACTGAGCTCCTCAATTATATGAAAGCATCAAGGACCTAAACAAATCGATATGAGACTCTCTCTAATTAATACTCCCAACATGTATAGTGAGAACCTTGGGGTTGCATTGGCAAGCCAGATCAAGTGAGTCCATAATACTTTCACGGGGCAGTGTCAAAACAAGGAATATTAGCAGGAAATTAATTTCAGACCCCAGGGGAAAATCAAGGAGACCTGATTCAAAATCAAGGTAACAGATTTTGAACGGTTGAGATTTTAGCCTGTCATGGTAAGGCTGGGAGTGATTTTGAACATTTCAGGGGATAGTTCACTCATCACTGGTAATTAATTCCAGACCCCAGGGAAAAATAGATAATGTAAGATTTGATGATGAAACAAATTGAAATTGAAATCGTCTGGTGTGAGATGTAGTATCTCACCAAACACATACCGTCAATGCATATATGCATTAAAATCACTGAGTTCATGTGAGCTGAATAAAGTGATAATTCAGGAACTGAATATAAACTAATGCTGTTTTTTTTTTTTTTTTTCGCCTGAGGCAGGAAAGGGCTTTTCCATCCATCCACCATGGCCCGCCAACGCATTTCATACACTTGCCTGCATCAGTTCCCAATTTAAGAAATTAGTACATAGTCACTATTAAGTTCCACAATGTTTATAAAATAAGATACTTGATTGAGCATATAGATGTATATATTGAGTATTAGCTGGAGATTATACAGCAATCAACAAGTGTTTTGGTGGGTATCTTTTCTAAATCTCCCACCAAAAAACTGAAAAAGCAAAAAAGTGACAACAAAGAAAAGAGGGACCGGATTAGTTTTCTAAGCAACTAAATCCATTAAATCACAGAAACAACAGTAATGTTGACTCTGAAAGTTTAAGGAAATAAGACTTCTGAAAAAGAGATTAGATACCCTTGAGACTTACCAAGGTTAGCTTCCCTGAGGGCTATTCTAAATCTCAGATTCGGCAAAAATTAAAAGGTTTCATAACCGACAGATTATGCTTAGAAATTCAGTGTTGTTCATACATGCATAGTATGCATGCATGTATACTACCTGTGTTAATAAAGAGTGTTCAAGAGATTGACAAACTATAATGGATATGGATAAATTGTTCTAGTTGCTATGTGTTTCATGGCTCAATAGTTAGTTCTCTATCAAGCTCATTTAAATGGACAGCAGCAATATTCCCACTCATCATTAAAAAAAGTATTTTATGGAGAATTAAAACAATGTTCTCGAAAAAATGTAAAGCCTCTGAATCTGTGACAACACAAAAACAAGTACACAGAACGCCTATAGCATACGAGGCTACCTTGATGCCCATGACTCCATCGAATTTTCTAATGTCTTGCATTTATATAGATCAAATAGATTATAGTGAATGAGGCCACCTTTAATTCTTATCCAAACATGTTAAAGAGGTTCAGGTGCAGCTGTGTCTAAAAGTTGGATCTATCTGACCTCAAATTATAGGATATGGAGACTCGCTGATATGGATCTGTCAATGGGTATGGTTACATGAATACAGCATACATAAAAGGTAACATACAAAGAAAGCACAGCAATAAAATGACTTCTATATGAACTTGCAACATGACATTTAAGAACTCAAAATTAACAGTAATTCATTGCATTCTTTGAAGGGTACACCATATTACTTGCAACATGACTTTAAGAACTCAAAATTGAGTAACAGTAGGTCATTGCATACTTTAAAGGGTACACATAATTACTGGAGACTTCACACATCCAAGTTTTGACTTCACACATAATTAATTGTTCCTTTTGGAGGGTAAGAAATCAACATAACCGACCCCATTTAAGTGAGATTTTTCTGTTCTGTGTAGTGTGTTTCTTTCTTTTATTTTTTATTTTTTTTTCATTTTTTGTTTTTAATTGGATTCATGTAGTCAACCCCATTTAGTTGGGATAAGACTGAGTTGTTATAGTATAATAATACCCTTTCATTGTCTATATAGCTTTGGAGTAAAACAATGGATACACACTCAATCCACAATACTGAACATCAAAGTCAAGTCATCATCAATAGCTACCAAGATCAAACAAGACTTGATCGGTTAATCAGATTATATTTAATAATTGTTTATCATAAGTAATAAGTAAAGTCATTTTGAGACTTTTAATACATCATCACACGGGTGAAACAATATAGTTGCAGAAGTTAAAACAAGAGATGCTACTAGAGACATGTATGGTGGTCTAAATATCAATAACTAAATTAAATATGAAGCAGATGAGGAAACCAAAGGTTGTACAGTAAACATATTAAAATTAAAATTAACACATATACCATGGATGAGTGAGTGGACACTTAAACTACAGGGTATGACTTGAACTGCTGCTGATTACCCTTCAACTGGTTATAAAGGACAGTCAAGAGTCAGTTATATGCATGACATCTCCTGTTTTGGACACATAGAAACTTCTGGTAGAGAAGTTATAACTTCCTACGTTACAATTTTTTGTCCAGCAACTCTGCCACTTAACACAAAGTCATTCTTGATACATTTTACTAGTGAAAAAATAAACGATCTCTCGTGGAGTCAACTGTAAGTAAAAAATGCTAAGTCAAATATCAGTTTGCAAACACACACAAAAGATTACATAAAAATACATATATGAGCATTAATAAATAAATAAATAACCCTTAGCTCTAGTATGTATGACTACATAATTAATTCATTGGAATTTGTCCTTTGTTCTGGGATCATACATCAATCGTTAGAGGCCACGTGAAACAACATTGAAGGCTGACGTATTTCTCCTTTTAAGATCTTAATATTTTATTCCTGCAGGCACAACCTTTTAGAACTAGCAAATGATGACAACACAAAACTTCTCAAAAACAGTCCCAAGAAACTAGTTTTGGAAGTGGTGGTTCAGAGAATGTCACCAGAAATGCATTTCATTTGTAGCTTGTAGCACGGTGTTTTTAAGCTTGAATGAAAGAGAATTAGGCACAACTATTCGGTTTTGTGCTCAGGCACAGACCAGAAGTAGTCTAGCCTTCGTAATCGTAAGAGAAGTTCATTAAATCAACAAAAATTGAATCAAGGGCTCTTACCATTCCCTGCTATAGGTTAGTTTGGTACTTTGGCTTTCCTCTTCAAATCTTAGGCATTGCTTTACTGTGGGGATAGCTTTGACTACTTCTCTTCCCTTCTGACCCAGGAGTTTCTTTCCCAAAGAAATCTTAACATCCCTAATTGTTGCCTCTGTCGGAATTCTATTGAAAGTGTGAACCATTTGTTCTTCTCTTGTCCTTTCTCCAATTCTATCTGGAAGAGTATTCTTGAAAAATTTTGGTCTTTTCCTAGAGTTTTCAGGAAGGTGTCTTACATGTTTTCAACCACAACTCATCACGTGACTCGTTTGGTAAGTTGGCTTTTAATGCAATGATTCATCATATTTGGTAGGAAAGAAACAAATGTAGATGGACTATTTCTTCTATGCAATGTGCGTATATTCTAGCAGTAATAAACATCTTATCCTCAATTGGGATCTTCCTCTCATTCCCCCCTCTAGTTTTTGATGTATCATCTTGATCCCTCCCCCCAATGGTTTTGATATATCCCCAAATTTTTGGATGTTTTATCCCCCATCTCAGGTATTGAGATTGATTTTGATTATTTGTTTGTAGGTTCCTGAGGTAGGGACTCTCCTTGGTATTTTCCCTTGCGGCTTATATTTGGTTTCTTTTCTCTTTCGATATATTATCAAGTCATCTAAAAATGTGCATTACACAAAACTAAATAGAGTGCAATCATGCTGCAGTTAATTCATAGTAAGCCAGTGATTTTGATGCTTAAGCCATCCAAGTTTTATAAGTCAGGAATATCAGAGGGAACACACTCTAGATTTGAAATTTAAAAGACATACCTAACAAACATGCATTAAACTTCATTTGTTTGGTTATGAAAATAATATCCGAAGGAGAACAAGAAAATGTGTCTCCAACTATTTAGCAAGCATAACTGTGCCTCCCATTTCTACAAGAACTACAAACTGTTGGTTTCTAATGTGAGAAGTAATTGCCATCATTGAGCTTTTTTAAATCTATGAAATAACCTAGAGCCAAATGTTCCAAGAGAAGCCTCACATAAGGGTTGTAAAGTACAAAATATTAAAACTATCTTTTGAAAAATGCTAAGATTGGGCTACAGAGAATATCGTGTAACAGGCATATAGATCATTTGGAGATTGTTATTCATTGTGGAAAGCATTTATTTTAGGCGAAAAAGAGAGTGCATTTAAGAAAACAGGTCATGCCATTGTAATGTCACAGCAACGGATATATAATATATGGAAGAATCAACTAAAGAAAAGATGCTTGCAAGATTCAGCAATGAGCTCTCTGTCAAATAATCCAAAACAATCAGCCAATCAGAGGTAATGAAAATGCGTAAAAGTAAAAAAGTTGGACAATAAAGTTCCTCCAGTGATCTGTGGTGATATTTTTTATTTGGAAAGCAACATTTATTTCTCAAAAAAGGAAAACAGAATAATACATATTACAAAGGAGAATAAAGTCGCGCTAGCGAACACACCTATAAAGTATAAAGGGACCAGTCAACGGGATTTGTGGTGCATTCAGACAATGATATACATACAGTGAGATCGCATCAGGTAGGGTAAAGACTAAGGAGACTTTTAAGCTTGCAAATTTTATCATTAGCAAAAGCATTGTATTATATAACAATGCTGAGTTTCGCCCAATCTATTGTTCAGGGCAGTTAGGCCAATGTCATTAGCTGGATAGTGAACCTCGACAATGGTCCAATTGGAGATTCACAGCATGTTTGGCGGTGTAGAAGCCTTTACTTGTAACACCGGCATTTTTTTCCTTTCGGAGGCATACTTATGCCTATGAGCTAGAGGTTGATTTGGCAAAGCAAGTGGTTGTTTCACCTAAGGTCTATTGTACAGGCTTATATTTCTTTATAAAAGCTTTCTTCAGTTACTTTTGAGTTTCTTCTAGATACCATAGTTAAAAGCCTTGAGGGTTTTATTGCAAAGCTTGTATCTTTTCCATATATTCTTATCTTTTACTTTCTTTAGAAGATGGTGGTGGTAAGAATTTATTCTCCATCAACAAGGCTTTATCTGTCAATAATTAAAAGAAAAGCGAGAAATATGAATGAAAAGAAAAACCTGACAGTCTAAACCTAGTTAGGTCTCTAACAACTTGATTGATGATAAGAACCTCAAATTTTGATGCGTGACTAAAGATTATATGATCAATAGCCTTTACCAAAAAAAAAATTGATCAATAGCAATTATAAATACAACAACAACAACAAAATTCAGTTTTATCTCGATTTAATGAAGTCAGCTACGTGGATCCATGCAAAGATAAAATAGGAAAAGTGAAAATAAATGAAAAATAACATAACACCAACCAGTCAAAAAAATCTCAACTAAATGGATTTGACCATGTGGATTATTGTCTTCCAATCGACTCTATTTAAGGTCATACTTGGGTTAATACCTAAACTATGCATGTCTTTCCTCACTATTCCTATGGTCATTTTAGGCATGCCCCTAGCTCTTGTAGATCTTTCAATCTGAGCCAGATCACTCCTCCTTATTTGTGCATCCCCAAGCCTCTGTTGAACTTGGCTATACCACCTCTTCGAGCTTATCATGGATCGAGACAACTCCCAAATTAGCTATATATAATATGTCCATTCCTTACTTTATCTTTTCTAGTTTAACCACACATCCATCTTTATATATTCATCTTTGCTACACGTTTTTTTATTTGTAGACATCTCTACTACACATAAGTTACTCATATGACACTTCTTAACTGCCCAATAATCTATCCTATACATCACACTTAGCTACTCACACGATAGCAATTATTTATTAAAAAAATATTTTTCACTATCTATATGGGAAGTAAAAAAAATTGTAGCTAAGGTCTTTGGTCCCTAAAATATTCGTACATCAATGCGATGTTTTACAAAATTGTGAAAAAAGCCATCAATAATACTTTAGGATTTCTAGTTTGCATTCATAAGATAAATCAATGCTAATAAAGATTCTCGCTTATAATTCTCTTATCTATGACAGATTACCATACCCAAGGCAACAAGAAAATAAATATAAAATAAAAATAAAAACAAAAAACAAAAACAAAAACAAAAACTTTTGTTTCACTTAGCACATGATACCCCTATAGCATAATAGGATTTCGTTGGCAGAAATTAACCATGCCTAAGTTGTCAACGCAACGAGTTTGTGTAAGCATATAGCTACCTTTGGGCAAACACTAGATAGTCACTTATGCAATCGCTAAGCAATCATCAACACATATGCAATGAATTTAATTAATTTGATGAAGAAATTTAAAATAATAAAAACTAAAACTCAAAGGGGTAGCTTGGTTGGCAAGGAACAAATCTCACAATTAATAAGTCATGAATTATATTATACTCAAATAAATTGTAGTCATACTCTTTTTGCTTTCTATAACATACTTTTTGGGGTTAAATAACCCACTTTTTTTTTTTTTTTTTTTAAAGAGTGCAAATGCCATAATTTCACATGAACTTGAAAAATATGCAATTTTTAATAATGATATAATGACAAGTCATTTTCAAATTATTTTAAGAAACATGGTCTTTGTGTTAAATAACTTTTAGTTATAAGACGATGAGGAATTAACAGAAGGTTAAAACTTCTCACTTCGCCATTTTGGTGACAACAAGATGTGCCTAAACTAAAAACACAAGAAGATATAAAACCATCACAACTAATTTTTTTTTAATGGAAAAATGCCACATATATATAGTAAAAGATGGCACAAATTTCAATTAGGAAAAAAAAACATACAATCTCTAAAAAAGTCAAAATATGCAACTTAAAGGTCCCATCATCCCCATCAAAAGTTCACAAGAAGGTTAAATAAAACATCTCTCTCAATTTTTTTCTCCTTTGGTAGAACGTTAAAACTTCTCACTTCACCATTTTGGTGACAACAAGATGCCTACAAAACTAAAGCATAAGATGTATGAAAACCAAGACAAACATTTTTTTAATGGTTAAATACCACACATATAGTTTTTTTTTTTTAAAAGCACAAATTTTAACGAAGTAAAAAATTAATCATATAACCTATAAAAAAAGTCAAAATTTGCAATTCATAAGGTTGCCAAAAGTTCACAAAGTCAATGATTGATCCATCCTCGACAGTAGTATTAAATTAGTCTATCACTTAAACCCACGGCATACTATTCTTCCCATCAGTCCCATCAAAATAAGTAACTATTGTACGTCATTCATGGCTTGGGAGCCCCTTCTCTTTGTTCTAATTTTCTTCTTATCATAGTCTAATATGTAACTGCAAAGTTGTACTCAAAAGATAGTTATTGAAATATTAAGTATAACTCGAAGTTAAAAAGATGGCAATCTGCAAGCACAGAGGCAGTATCTATTGCTTATGATGTAACTGAAATGCAGGATAAATGACAAGAAGAAACTTTTGAGATGCAAACTAAGTAAATCGTTATATGGTCGAGCCCTCAGTGGTGAAACTTGACTAGTGGCGATGGATATAATGCTCAAAATACCTAAGTGATGACTAAGTAGCATTTGGACAATAATATATCATTTGTATTGGAAATAATTTATGATAGGGATAATCTCACTAATGAATAAATTATCAAGTAAACCTTTAAAAAGAATAAAATTAATGCATGCAAGAGTGGTAGAAGAATCCAATGCCGAGGCTGAAGAAACTTCTTCAAATTTTATGGTAATAGTTATGCTAATAATATTGGAGGTGACATAAAGGATGATGTTTCATAGAGAATTAAAGTGAGATGGATGAAGTGGAGAGGTACGTCCAGAGTATTGTTTGACTGACGTATCCCTTTAAAGCTTAAGGGAAAATTCTATAGGACTGTTGTCAACCAGTTATCATGTATGAGACAAAAAGTTGGACAGTTAAGAAGTGTCATATAGAGATGGGATGAGGATGTTAAGATGGATTGTCAACAAAACTAGGAAAGATAAAATAAGGAATGATCGTATCAGGACTGATTCGGGAATTGTCCCTATCAATGACAAGCTCTGCGAAAGTCATTTGAGGTAGTTTGGCCATGTTCAAAGAAAGCCTGAGAATACCCCAGTAATCAGTGATCAGATTCAAATTGAGGAAACTAAAAGATCTAGGGGTAGGTCTAAACTGACCATAGATGAAGTGATGAGGAATGGAATGCATAGTCTCAGTCTTGTCCCAAGTATGATCTTGGATAAAGGCTATTCGAAAGTAAGGATCCATGTAGCCGACCTCACTTATCTGAGATTCTCTTGACTTGTTGGACTGGGTCTTTGTCCTCTCTTACTTCTCATCATTACATTTTCCCTTTTTTCTTTTATTTTTTTATTATTATTTTTTTAATCCTTGTAGCCGATCCCATTAAATTGGGATTAAGTTGAGTTTTTTTTTTGTTGTTTGTTATTGGTTATGCTGATAATGTCAATAGTTTTCAACAAAAATCTCAATTCTAACCAAGCCACTAAATTGGATGCTCACTTTTCTGACGAGGAAAACATGGAGAAGGAGATTCTTCCAACACAAAATGTGCAAGCATCCTTGAAAACACAAATTCAAGGCGGAGGAATGTCTTATACTTTCGTTGACATATTGATTACAATTCTGACATATGATAAAGATTTTTTTCTTAAGGTTAAAGATATATATATATATATATATATATATTTATATATAAAAAAGATGACATACACAGACCCCAACCAAATCTAAAAGTAAGTTGCAGGTCCAACTTCCAAAAAATTAAGGGCAATTAAATTTGAAGATAAATTTGATTGGGTCAATCAATTAACAAATAGAACAACTTCAAACTGTGAAGACTTCGTAAGTTTGCTGTCAACCAGCCGTTAAGTTTGTTTGTTTAAACAAGATCTAATACCACTCAGATTCTCAACAGTTGGAATATTGTAACTTCAAAAAGCTGAATCATTTCTACGGTGAATCCAATTATTGCCAAAAGATAAAGAATCACACCATTCATTGTGCAGCATGTGCCTGCAAGTATATATTGTTCTAGCTGAGAATTGTATTTTCCTTTTGCTTTTCAAAGTTTTCCCTCATTTTCTGACTTCATTCAAACTATATGATGTTTTAAAATATTTTCACCGAGAAAGTGGGAACCCTCCTGAGCAAAATCCCAATATTTTATCGTTAACACAGTTGTTGAAGGAGTGGTTTCCCATGTGAGTGAACTGAGCAATTACGACTGCACTGTCAGGAGGAAACATTACCCAAAAAACAGACAATGCGCCGAATCACTGCAGAGCACAAGCTAGGCTCGTGGCGCTGACATAATCAAATGAATCAAATGTCGAAGAAACAGGGATTAAAATCTAAGATTATGAAGGGGTGTTTTTTGTGTTAGCTGTTGCCTAGTTAAATCTGTTCGACACCTGGCCTTGCTAAACAGATCTTAAGAAACACAACAAATAACAGACAACAAGATGATCCCCATTTCACAGCAATCAATGCAGGAATCAGACAAGACAATATAGCAGAACCTGAAAAATAGATAAGCCTAATGGCCAGGGTCTCGTTGATATCAAAAAAGTTAGCCACGGTAACCACGGTACCAAGAACACGTAACACCAAAAGCATTTCTAAGCAATATACTTGCACAGGAGACAGGGTGTAGGCTCGAAATCCATGCGAAGAACGAGACGAGAAACAAAACAGGCACCAGAATAGAGAAATAAAATTCATATATTTAAGTAAAGGAAGAAAGAAAAAAATTAATATTTTTATATTTTCTTACCTGCAACCGAGACGGGGTCGTGAGTCATCTGCTCATCCAGGATTTCAGTTCTTTCCTTTTCCCTTCAGGTCTGATTGCCTGCAACCATCACCACCATAGTAGAGTTGCAGACGTCCGTCGAACCCGCCAGATGGAAAGTGATGATTCTCCACTGGTGCAGTGGCAGCTGAAGCTGCAGTCCCCATGAAGAACGGTACGCTTGGTCCATCAACGGGAGAAGAGAACCTCTGAAGGTGAGGCATTGGAGACGGTGAATTGGACTGAAGGGTCCCCCTATTAAAACCACCGAGGCCGGAAGAGATGCTGAAATTCAAGTTGTAGTCATTTCCTGCCGCAGTTGCAACTGGGATCATATCTGGCATGAAAGAAAACTGCTGCAACTCCTGATGATGATCGCCAGTTACACCGAAAGGCGATTGCATTGTCATGGAGTGCGGCTGAGGAGGATTCCCAAAGTGAGTTGGAGCTGAAAACCCAGAAGAATGACTGTTTCTCGATGACGCTGTGCCAAACATCCCAGCACCAAAGTAATCCATCGGGGTCGAAGACAAATGCCGGTTGGTCTTGTGGACAAAATTCGATCCACCTGGGTGGGCTGATTCAGGGGGGCTATTGCCATTGTCAGTAGCCCCAGTAGCTCCACCACTAGTGAGTAGCTCGGTGAAAGACGCGTTTTGAGAACTAGGGTTTAGATTGTGATGATGAACATGAGCATCTTCCTTCTCCTTCTCTTTCTCCTTCTCCTTGGCTGCTCGTTCCCTTGCACGCTCTCTGGCTTTCACACGGATTTCAGACCGGGACAGAGACAAACCAGAACCCTTACTAGTCTCCGAAGGGCTGCTCCCTCCAGATTTCGTCAAGGACATGTGCTGCTGCTGCTGCTGCTGCTGCTGATACGCGGGTTCAATTTCTAATTCGAGATCAGCTGGATCAAATCTTGGCTGTGAGGCATTAGACCTCCTTTCATCGCTTGGCTTGGGGGTCTCCGGAAAGGTACTGTTCAGAGAAGGAAGCTCAGCAATGGAGTCCTCCGCAGCTTTAATCAGCCACTCAACGGCTTTGCTGGGCTGATCGTAACCCAGACGATCCTGAAGATCGTAGAACTGTATAGCTGTGGCGACTGAGAGACGAACCCTTCGGTCTCTGAGCCCCTTCGCTGTCAAAACCTTACTGTGCCGATCCTTCCCGCCAGATGCTCTTGAAACCCTGAATATACGAGACCCAGTCCATGTGCTCAGACGGGCAGTTTCAGCTCCACCGCCACCACCGATGATTCCTCTTCCTCCTCCTCCACCTCTAACTTCTCCATCGTCTTCATCATCATCTTGGTACTCTCCTGATGCCTTTCGTCCTATCTTGTTGGAATCGATTCTACCGTTATCGAACCTCGAAAGCTTACAAGGCTGCGTGTGAATGTCGTCCACCTCCATACCGCTTTCATACCTTTCCTGAGAATACTAGAACAAGGTCTTTGGTTTACTTCTCTCTTTTTATCTCTCCCCTCTTCCGAAACTGACAAGAGAGAGACTAGACTCTAGAGAGAGAAAAGAAAAGTCGTCTCCTCTCTCTTCTGCTTAGAGCCTTGGAGTCTTAAGAGCAAACTGAATTAGGGTTTCTGAGTGGAGGTGGCGCTGTCCTTTAGCATTGATGACGAGTTCTCAGTACTTGGGAAGTTGGGATTGGGTTGTGATAAAGGGATTCTTTAAAGGGCTTCGATATATCGCGTTCGATGGCCGAAAATGTCAGCAGCTCTCGCTTAGCTTTTGCAGTCCTTTCAGAAGCAAAGGTCACTGTGAATAGATGAGCTGTGTCCTGTGTGTGTCTCTTGCCTTTGCTATTCTGCAGAAACCGCTCAGAACGCCTGCAAATGGTTTCAGATGCATAAGACAAGGGATGCCAAAAACTAATGAAGCTATTAAAGATTTTAAAAAGCTAAACTTTAGCTTGAGTAAGGATCTCTAATCCTAAGCTTCTTCCTTGGTTTCAACTTGCAACCACCGATCAGAGCTCTTTCTGCTTCAAATTTAAGCTTTCTTTGGGGTAAAACAGGAAAAAATGACGGCAAAAAGATAAACACCTGAGATGTAATTGCACACGCGTCACTTTCTCTCAGTGATTAAAACTCCGATCTGAGCCTTTTTTTGCTTCGTTAATACTACTTGATCCCTAAAGCAAGACAGGAACTAGTAAGCTAAAAAAATAAGCATTAAAAGAAGGGAGAATAAAAAAGCTTCAAACTTAACCAGAAGAGAAATGCAAGAACAGAATAGAAACCTTGCGATTCTGAAATTCTGTAACGTCAAAATGCAATATCATTGCGATGATCGATGGAACAGCCGTTCTGAGCTAACGGATCTACATTCTTAACTTAGTTGATGTGGTAGCTCCTGAAAAATCAAAAAACACTTAAATATCTGCAATTCTTCAATCTCAATCTTCGCAATCACTTAAATTCAATTCCATTCCAGGTCTTCGATCAATCGAAAGACAAGAAGCAACGAAGAAATGAGAAAATCCATTAATGTGACTTATTATTATATGAAACCGATGGATTACCAAAAATTACCCGACCTTCACTAGATAAAGCGCGAATTTTCGTTTAAGCTTCAAATCCTAACTCACAAACTGAAAAGGATGGAACTTGCTTTAAGCTCGGGAAGCAAGTCTTTAGTTTTTATTCCTTCCTTCACAACTCCTCCTGCAAAAGCCCCCATTAATAGAGCTCGAATTTCACATGAAAGCGAAAAAAAATAAGTTTTTTTTTTATGAAATGTTACAACAAATCCAAACTCACCTGTGCCTCTTTCACTGTCTGCAAGAGAAAGAGAGGGAAAGAGAGAGATGAGGTTAGGGTTCTTCTTCTGATAACATAAACGAAATGAGAGATGTTTGTTTTCATCCAAAGGGAAAATGAGGAGTTGAGAGAGAGGGAGCTCGTTATTTTATGCCCTAAGCTCTTACCATTTGAGCAATCTCCGGGCTTATCGGGAATGGACAGGAGGGGCACAGCGCCGTTCCCTCGCTTTAAATAATGATTATATTACGATAATACCCTCCTTTTCTTCTAATTGACATACTCGCCCCCTTATACGTAAGCTATCTCGATTCTCGCGTCTCTCTTTTCTGATTTTTCTTTTTTATTTTTCTAAAAAGAAATATATTTGAGATAAAATGAAAAGGAAATAGTGGAATTTCAAATTTCAAAAGTTTTTTTTTTTTTTTTTTAGGAAATATATTTATTGTGGAGAACATAGATGCCAAGAATTGATTTTGGATTTAAAGATAAAAAATGGATCAAAATATCATGCATATCACTGACAGAGCTGCTTCATTTCGAATGTAAAATGCAATTAGAAATGTGAGTTTTATTTGATTATTAAGATTAATCGTATAATGTAGTTCCTGAATAATGGAATGAAAAAGTGTTTGGGAATGTATCTTAAGTGAAGGAGTCTTTGTATTCCTAAAAACATATGCCGGAAAATCTTAAGCCTCAATTGATATTAATTTGAATTTTTTGAAGTTCAATAAAGGTTATATGGTTGATGGAGGCTAAGGAATTATTTTGATTTCAAAGTTTGGGCACGGTTATGGTGTGTAAGGGTGAGCGAAACACTAAGTTTTATCATTTTGTAACTAAAATTAATCAACGAGTGAGGATTGTTAATTGTATTAAGGACCCTAATGGGAACCTTATTTTTTTCTGTCCTTAGGATTGTTAATATTTCTGCATAGTATCTTAATACAATTTTTTACTACATCGAATCTCTGAAAGATCTTCCTTTCTTGTAGAAACTTTATTTTGCAAGGTTGGAAACTCTGCTTAGTCCTGCAATTTCCTTGGTTGAGAACCACATCATACTTCTTTACCTTTAGCTAAGGAAATTAGGGATTTTGTATTTGGTACATATGCTTATGAGGCACCTGGTCATGATGGCCTTCCAACATTGTTCTATCATAAGTGTTAAAGACTTTGTATTATGAGTCCTGGCCCAGTTTGTTGATGATTTCTTTACCTCTTTAATCCTCCCATGCATTTGGCACTAATCATACATTTATTTCCGTCATACTAAGAAAGGAAAAGGCTATTCTGCTAGAGGAGGTTAAGACATATTAGCCTTTGTATTATAGATTGTCTCATACTATAAGCAAATTTACTGGGCTTATAAATTCGTCGTTCATTTCCCCTTTCTAAACTAAATCCATCAAAGGAAGGTGTATCTCAGACAATAGTATTATTATGCATGATGATAATCCATTATAAGCTTTGTTGTAAAAGTGGACGAGGATGAAATGCTATAAAATTAGATATTTTGAAAGCATATAATAGGCTGGATTAGGGGATATATCCATGATCATTTCCAATTTTTGGGATTCTTTAAGCATTGGTGTTATTTAATAAGTTATTTATTATCCTTAGTGTCCTATTCCGTTAAACTTACAAGATCATCTTTCAATTTTTTTTTGAATCATCTAGAGGAATTACACAAGAATGTCCGTTGAATCCGTATCGTCTCATATTATCAATTGAGGGGTTTTCTAGACTTTCTTCTATTTATAAAGACATCAATATGTTCAAGGGTATTAAGAATTCTATGAATTCCTCGGAGATTACAAATTTGCTTTTTGGTGATGACACATCCGTGTTTTGTCAAGAAAATTAGTTGGACATTTAGGCAATCCAAGCTACTCTCTCTTTTAAATACTTAACTGGCCAACAAGTTTATTTTGGGAATGAGTGAAGTTTACTTAGGAGAAAATACTCCTTCCCCTTTCTAACATCAAATTTATTAACACATTGGTATAAAAGAGATGTTTTTAGGATCAGTCTATATGGGGGCTCCTTTGTTAGTTAGTAAGTCCATGTGTAAGCATTTATCGAATATTATTAATAGAGTACAAAATAAGGTAGGTGTTTGGAAGATTCCTTTATTATCACAAGCTGGTAGATATATTCTTATTAAACTGTTCTTAGTTGAATGCCGATTATCTTATGTCATGTTTTCTATTTTCAAAAAAGTAGGTTTACAATTAGATAGAAATATTAGTTTTGGCATGGAGATATTAAGTCCTATATGGGTTTGAGTCCACGTCCTCTGCAGCGAGTGGTAAAGTGATGAAAATCGTATGCTCTAATGTCGGTGGTCGTTCGAATATAAACACAAGAGACACATGCACTCCTTCCATTGAGATTGAGAATTCTTTTCCTATGAGATGAGAGAATGGATGTATTCCATAGAGGTGGTTATTGGCACTGGCATGGGCACCTATAGCCCGCCATCCAAGTCCTCCCTGCCCTCTGCCCCACCTCTTCACTAACCCCATTTGCAAAATCCATCCCTTCTTTGTTTCTCTCTCCTCCTCTCCCTCTGGCTCCATCTACCCCCCCCCCCCTTGGTTATTTAGGAGGATCAATTTGTTCTAATCCTTAATGATGCCATGTGTGCATGTGTTCACCATGCAGTTTATCATTTCTATTTTTTAGAATTGGACAGTTTATATAATTTTTTTTTTATTTATTCTTTAAATGGGACATTTCCAATTTCTTTTACTTCTAATAGGGTAAATAGTGTTTGCCTCTACAATTGATAAATAATCTCATGCATTTAAATTGATGCCAAGAAGATAAATATTGTTAGGGACATAAAATCCATGAATATGAAAACATAACTGATATTTTTTTTAGAAATATATGAGGACCATAAAATTATGATCCACAATTGACTCTTATATAAATAGTTTCTTGGATATTCTTTTTTAATCTATTATCCTTTAAATGTAAACATTTCATTTTTGTCAAGAGTGACGTAAATATAGTTTGCCTATAGGGATTATAGATATTTTTCAGATGCAAAAAAAATTGATATTAGGAAGATACATGTAGGTTATTAGGAAATTAAATATAGCTAAGAACTTGAAAACAAAACTGACATTTGTTTTAAGAAGAGATTAACTTGAAGATCATCAGACATCAATTAAACTCTTAACATTCTTGCATTATGGCTTTGTTTGGTTGCAAGGGGAATGCAAATTTTTAGGTAAAGTGAAATTTTTTTTCCCAAAAAAAATAAATTTAGATGTTTGATTCCAAGGGAAATACATTTTACATGTGAAAAAAATTTCACTTATATATTAAAATTTTCCTTTTTATTTCTCGACCAATATAGGAAGAAAAAATAAAACCTGTGGAACCAACGATGGCCGATTCCAATGGCTGTAGGTATCCTTCTTGTGCGGTGGTGAGGAACAATGGGATTTTGCTTAAGACAGAGTATGGAGATCTGAACGACGGTCACAATATCACTTCACTTCACTTCTGTTGCAACCAAACAACTCAAAAGGGGGAAAAAAAAATTCCTTCCCTTTACTTCACTTCCCTTCCCTTCCCTTTTCCCTTGCAACCAAACGTAGCCTATGCTTTTTTAAGTTTTACTATTAGTCTTTTATAATTCAAATTATTAAAATGACAATAATTTCTTATCAATAAATCGAACACCCTTTGGTTTGTGACACATTACTAGAATGATGATGATGATTTCTTATCAATAATAAAATTTAATGAACACGTTCTCTTCGGATTGCCATAAAGCTTAACATATTTGAAGAAACTAAAACAAAATAAAAAGAGAGTTGTGCTATTCATAATCACATCAATTACAGCTAAAGTGCAGTTGTCAAATTTCAACCCGATGAGAGTTTTTCATTAATAGAACGGAATTTATAGGACTATAAAAGGTTGAACAAGACTAGGGTAGGGTGCTTCGATACATGTGGAAGGTGTGATATCTCTTGAAAGGGTAAATGATTGATGTGGTCAAACTGAGAATTCTCTAGATATCCAACGATCAGATTTGTCGTATCATCCTTTCATATGACGAAATCAAAATCATACCAAAGATTATTACAATTAGAATTTTTTCTTAAAAAAAAATGATTAAGAGACAAACAATCTTCACCCGAAACTGTTCAAATTCAAATTCGAATTCAACCTTAGGGTTTAGGTTTCCAGGATTCAGGATGCAATGAGGGCAACATCTGTGGATCTAGTCTCCGTAGATTGCTCTTTTAACTAAGCACTATTTCATGATATGATTGGGCAGTTTTGTAAGATAAAGTGAAAATGGAGGATTCTAATAGGAGGGAGAGGACGAAAACGAAAGCACTAGGCTTAAGCTTTTTGTAAAGCTCTTTGTTTCTTAAATAAACAAAGAGAATAAAACAAAGGCATTCCCCCACCACCCCATACGTCGAGTTGAGAACTCACTCACCCCCTCCCCCAACTAATCAAAGATTCTAGACGTGGCCAAACCATTTTATTATTCTAAAGCTGACTTAACTAAAGGGTTTGGGTTAATCTTTTTTCTTCTCCTATCAAACCCAATACTTTCTTATACATTTTTCTCTTATAAAAACTACAAAAAAGCTTCCTTTATAGGCGGCTGTATCCAGGTGGACCATTTGTTAATACAAATAAAGAGAAAAGAAATTAGAACTCTTTCTGAGAAATTAAAAAAAAAGAGCATTTTAGCCTATTTATTCACCTAATCAATTTATGGATTTACTTCATGTATTTGATGATTTTAATGTAGAACCACAGACTATATATATATATATATATGGGAGAGGGATAGGTATGTCGCCGATATCAAGTATGCGAGCGGATAGCACCAATAGGAACACATGATGGAATATCATTCAGGAAGGATATGAGGGTCATTTCAGAAAAAGGAAAGAGAGAGATAGACACAATGGGTGCTAGCATACTTGATATCGGCGGCATACCCAACATTTTTTTTCTCTCTCTCTCTCTATATATATATATAGAGAGAGAGAGAGAATCATGAAAATCCCATATCTCCTGAAAATGTAATATGGATCATGTGTATATATGATGCAATCTCTTTTACATGATACAATACATTTTAAAATCGTTATTAAACTATTATATTAAAACGGATAATATCATGATATGGTTTGAAAGACTTTTCTTACCTGATACGATACAATTTAAAACTGTGAAACTTTATCAAAAAGCAAACAATATCGTGCCATGGATTGAATCGATCACTTGATATTTCATTTAAATTATATTATTGTTGATTTTTATTTTGATTGTTGCTAAATGAGAGTGTATGATTGCACCCTGATCCTTATTCAAATCATAGTAATGTCTCCCATTAACATATCAAGAATTCCTCAAAGAAATTTAACTGTTGCATTAACAGAGGCGTGTTCTTGAAGTTGTAAAAACTCCATCACTTGCCGGTTGGAAAGAAGCCACCTTAGCCAATGGATTAACCCAAAAGGGTAAAGAGAATAGAGTGAGATGAGAGAAGGGTGAAAGGTTTGAGAAGATTAATAAAAAAATTAATAGAATTAAAAATAAAAAAGAAATGGTGTGGGTGGGAGAGGGGGGAGAGGGAAAGTTGTTTAGCACTTCGATGTGAGATTCATAGCTAAAGGGCACAAGGGGATGATGGTCTTGGACAGATTGCCACTTGTTAATTGATTTATCGATAGCCCACAACGGCACGTGTCCATGTCTGATTATACGATCAGGCGTGTAAAGGATCAATGCACGGCCGGGCTTTCCGATGAACAGACACACCACGTGTCGTGGTCTTTGTAAAGAATCAGGATTCGGGCATGCTTTCCTTACTGTTTGTTTTTCTGTTTTGGGTGGAAGTCTGAAGACGATGATCCTTGTTCACTCTTTAACTCGCTGGGTTGACTCAGCAACTCGGACAAATCGGATTAGGCAGAATTGGGATCGGCCTCAACTGTTTCTGATATGGATTGATCCATTTGTTTGGAGGGAGAGAAAGGGAAGAGAAGGGGGGGTGGGGTAGGAGGTTTAGTTAGGAAATTAGAGGTTATCTTTGAAAGTCAGTATCATGGAACTTGGAAGGCAAAATGAGATTCTCAATTAACACTTAGAAAATAATGATGTTGGGAATTAACTCAATCTCCTTTGAGAAAGAAAATAAGAAAAGTTTTGATATCGATAGTGGCTTTTAGATGTCGCTCGAGTGCAATTTTATATCGAGAGGAGGGTGACGAATCGTCCAATAGGAGTAGGCATTTAATGAGAAAAGAGGATGTAGGACCCATGGGCATGCACAAGAATTTGCAAACTGACATTGTGGGTTTTCTTTACTAAAAAAGAATCATTTTGAAATTAAAAACCTCCTTGCTACAAGTTGGATGGACCAGTTGGAAATAGCAGTCAATATTGAAAACACAACAAATCACGAGTCAAACAATCTTATCGATTTTAAGAACATTTTCTTCCTCCATCCCTTGCCCATATAATAATTATAAACCAACAATTGCTGAGCTAATTGGTTCGGTGCTACTTGTCAAAGCAATGACCATCAAACATGTCTCGAGATAAAGACCTCCCCTCCAATATCATTGGCCTTCTTAACCTTTTCCTTCTATAGTTATAGTTGTAGTTGGCACATCTAATAGTTGGGAGCCCCTTGGGATGTGTGTTACCCAACCATCTGATGTGGTTGAGTGTCCAATGCAGTAGGTGAGGATCTGAATCCTTATTATTTCCCCTCTTCTGAGCAAAATGTAAATCGAGGGGAAGAAGTTTTGTTGTAATACAACATGGACTTGGATAGCTAATTATAAACCCCCCTCCCAACCCCAACATTTATCAACACTAAAAGAAAAAAAAAATGAGAATTTAAAGAGCAAGTGAGTCAGTGAGTGAACTAAAATGTCTTGGCTAAAGTGAGTCAGTGAGTTAACTCAAAGACTCGGCTAAAACAACATGTTCACATCCCTCTCATTGTAAAGGGCTAACAAAAGCTTATTTGGAAACGTGCACCAGTAGTACAAATACACGTGGTGGAGTCATATGCAACCAAAAGTAAGCAGAAAAAGGGGAGAGAAGAAGATATGGGGATGATGATTATGGAGTCAAAGAGGGAAATAATCATCCAATTCTAAAGTACAATTACAAAAGAAAACAGCGGTTTTCAAGGTCAGATCGAATCCAAAAAATGTGTCCCAACAAAGACTATTACATTTGACTAGATCTTACCAACCTACGACAAAGAGAGAGAGAGAGAGAGAGAGAGAGAGAGAGAGAAAAGGGAGCAGTGCAGTGGTGCCTAACTTCAGTTCACCTTTGCGCATGCTCTCTAATGATACCTCACTCCCCAAGGCCCCAAAGTGAGCTGGAAATAGTAAGGATAATTATGTCGTTGTAGACATCTACCACTACCACGCACGGATCACTCTCCTTCATCCATGGCTTTATACATAAAAAGATTACAAAGCTTCTCTCTGCTTAGGCGGCTTTTCCATTCATTGTTGCTACCTTGGTGGTGGTGGTGGTGGACTAGTGGTGGACTGGCCGCTTCTTCTGCGGCACTGCCTGGTTTCTTACACACACTAAGGCCATTAATTCCATCAATGTAAGAGGCCTGGTTCGGTTGTGACTGACAAAATGTGATGGGTTTTGGTGATCACCCCAATTTTACCTTATCCACAATCATATATGAGAGAGAGAGAGAGAGAGAGAGAGAGAGATTAACATTATTATTTATTTAGTTTTATATTTCTAAATAGAGAATTGATAATTACAAGCAAGATGGTAGGATGGTGGCTCCTCATGAAGAGCTACTAGGGAATATCATTGCATCTCTGCTATTCTTGGGACTAATTATTCGAATTAATTTTATCTATTAAATTATTTCATGGTTTAAGGTATTGGTATTGAATCAATCATATTGAAGATCATAATCGATAGAGACTACTATTGGTTCAGATTGATATCATATCGATGTAACAATATGGACCAAAGGTTAAAATAAAATTAGAAGGAAAAATAGGGGCAAAGTCGTCTGATCCCAACTGGTACATAGAGGCCAATACCATGCCCAATATCGTGAACTCAAACCATGGATGTCTTTGATGAGATCTATTCTTGAAGCTAATTGGATAATTTTTGGTTAAACCTATTTTGTTCAACCATAACCTGATCTTTGTATAATTGTTTCTAAGACTAAGTAGAAGGCTAAAAAGAAATGATTCAATTTCCAGCCAACTAGGAGCATAACATAAAATTTTGACCAATTAAGAGGAGTTCAAGAACTCTACCTGTTTTTTTTCTAGTCATTCTACTACACATTTTAGGATGATTTGCTAGACGCCTTCTAGTTTTTTCATGTAATGTTCTCAAAGAGTTGAACAATGTGTTTTATTCGTGTCAATTAATTATAAATAATTAGTATGTAATGTTATAAATAATAATAATAATAATAAATAAATAAATAAAACAACTACAAAAAAAGGAAAATATAATATTGTTATAAAGGAAGAAGTATATGAGAGGAACAAGTGATTCGAACGAAGGATTACCCATCCTCCTAATCTTCAACATAACAAAATAAATTTTCCATCCTTTCTTATGTCATAATATTATATTCTCAACTTCTACCAGAAAATAAAAAATAATTAGATTCTTATCATCTTCGTCAAAGATATTCTTTCTTGTTTATAAGATAGAAATACAAAATTCTAAATCAAAATATTTTCTATATGTACATCTTTTTGTCTCCATAAAATACTCTTCCCTTTGACAATCATTACTAGATATTTGTCTAGTACATGAATGATTCAAGTTTATATGTATTGTAATAATAAGGAATCTTTTGACTCTCGTTACTTGTAAGGGTGATCCATCAATAAATGTGTCTATATATATCACCTTCCTAATTATAATTAATATATTTAAGTGATAATTATTATCTGTGGTATTTAAATTTTTTTTTTTCATATGATAATGATCATCGTATAGTCATTTTCCTTTTTGTAATGAGTTATTATTATTATTTTTTTAGATGAGGAAAATTTTTTGCCTCTACCTATCTAGATGTTGAGGATATAACCAAGGCGTTGATCACTAGTTAGTCCAAAAGGATGATTAGCCACAATAGGACTGAGACACCAAATGTTTACTAGGCAACAATGGACGAAAGCCTAAATGAGCAATGTCATGTGGAGGAAGAAGGCCCACGAATTGTAAACATTTTTTCTCTATAATGATGATGTATATATGAGAATAAACATCGACTAACTTTAGCTGTGTCAACAATGGCAATAATACATATGATGCAACCAAGTGTTATCAAGAAAGGTTGTGTGTAAGTATTTGTAAGTGGCTTTTCAAATTTGTTGTCAAATCAGTTCAGTGCTAAACACGCGGTGGAAATTCTAAGCTAGAAACTATAGGGGTAGGTACTTGATTCAAATGGTTCTTAAGATGTAGTAGGCATCTGATTATTCCAATATATTTTATTTTATTATTTTTTTGTATTATTAAAAAAAAAATCTTTTTTTCTCCTTACATTATAGAACATTTAAAAGTTCCAATAATTTTTATTTTTATTTTATGTCTTATTCATGAAGAATGTCTTTATCTATAAAATTATAATCTACAAAAAGTAATTAGATAAAATAGCCTTGACCTTCTCAAAAGATATGAAAATAATAAAATCCAAATAAATACCAAAACTTATTATGGAAAGAAAGATAAAGAACGAAACAAATAGTTCTTATGATCTTAAATAAAAAAATAGAGTTTTTAGAGCGTTGAATAGATTGTATCCATAGAACATTTGGCAAGATAGATAATGAATAAACATGAATTAATGGTATTCCCACTGTTATTAAAAAAAAAAAAAAAAAAAAAAATCATTAGAATATACTGACTAATAAGCCTTCAAAAAAATACTACCAATCTTCCAACAAAACCACTCATTCTTGTCAATGCAAGAGAAGCCATTGAGAATCAATAGAAACATTGTAAAATTTTGTGCATGAAATAGTTATCCTCTCATTTCATCAATATAAACAAGAAGTGTTTTATCGCAACTTGTTCTGGCCAAAAATAAATGCAACACCAATGAATCCATAAGAAAATGTTATCATTGTTCTTAAGACAACTCTATTGAGTTTGTAACACATACATAATGAGCTATTATAATTCCGAAACCATATGAGACTAGTATGATATTCTGTTTATGTAACAACCTAAGAATACGGCAAGTACTAGACTCACCTGGGAGATCGGTGAGGTGTCCCCAATAAGAATACAGCTAGTACCAGGGGGTTTAGGAGATCGGTGAGGGTGTACAAAATTTAGTCCTACATCGCCTAGGGAGAGATTCCTAAACTAGTTAATAATCTCCAGCGTTTTTAACATGGCACAACACGTATTAAAACCTTGAGGCCCACGAGTCAAAGAGAACAATATTGTGCAATGTTAATGGGGTTACAGTTTATTCACTTGAAATTAAGTATATGTTTTCCTCTTTTTCTAAAAAAGTACTTCCAATCATTATTGGTTGTTGACTTGGACCTTTTCCAAACGAGATATTTCAATATTTCAAATGAATAAAGCTTATATATATATAATTATTTTTTTTATATAACAATAAAAAATGTTAAACATTTTAAGGAAGTGTAAATAAAAATCAAACAATAAATCATAGAAATATGAACACAGTACATAGTGGGTTATATAATTATGTCGAACTATGAAATTCACTATCTACAAATGTAAATGGCCATCAATTTATCAAATAGCCAGAATTGTCATATTTTGGTTTGAAAGAAGAATAGATCGACCAGGATTGATTTCAGTCCTAAAAAAAACAAAAAACTTGAAGAGGACTTGGTCAGAAATTGCAACTTTGATGTGATACTAATTTTTTAAAATAAATTATAATTAATTAACAGACATTAAAAGCGACGTGTCATGTAGACGGACTCATCATTTGAATTAAAAATATAATAAAAAATTCATTTTCTACAACATAATCCAAACAGAGACGTATGGAACCTGCATCCCTTGGTGTCATTTTCAGATTCCAAATGATTTAATTCCATTAAACAAACATGAAACTCAATTTCATATCAACTTGTATTAGCTTTTGAAGCAACATATTCTTATGGTTTCAATGTTTGATTTTGAGTTCTTGCCATTTCTAAACGTGCTGGCAGATAGATATATCATGAAAACGACTAAACTAAAGAGCTAATGAAAGGAAATCAAAATCTCTAGACTTCTCTCATCACCTCCATCTACCACCTACCCTTGCCTTCTTGGTTCACTGTAGCAATAATTGACCCAACCTGACCCAACCCGACTCAATCTATAATATTTACTGGGTTATGTGATGGTTGATTCTGGTTAATTTCTTGGTTTCGATTAGATCATATCAGATATCTGATTTAACCCAGTTTTTACATAGGACTACCAAGCTAGCTGCCTGATTCATGGTTTTAAAACTTGAATTGGTTGGTTCGACTCAAAATCATCTGGGCCGGTTCTGTTTGAACCCGTTTCATACAGATTGTGGTATGATTTGAATTGGAACTGAGAGAGACTGATCTGTTTCTAAATTAAGAGGCTTTTCCTACAACCTACCAATCTAAGATCATCTTATTATTCTCTTCCCCTTATCTGTTGGAGGATGGAAGTGCCTTTTACTATTCTCCGACACTCATCCAAGGCCAATGATGGTCATGAAGGAAATCTTGTGACTTGGGAAAACCATGTTCTTTAAATTATGGGTTTTTCTTTTTTAATTAAAATTAAAAAAAAATTCTTTTAACTTTGAATGATTGGATCGGATCGATATCGGGTGCACAATGCAGCCATGAAAGATCCGGAATACCCCGTTAACCAGATCCGTGGAGTGACCCGAATAGGTTCATCTCCTCGTGAGGTTGGCAAAGCTTGCCTTAGAGTTGAGAGTCATGGATAGGTCTTTGGCCCAGTCTATGGGAGGTTGCAAAAAATGGAAATGATTGGGGAAATAAATCCTTGCAAGAAAATGAAAAAATCCAAACGTGCCTTCTAGTCATTTTGGGAAATTAAGATTCTTATTTTTCTACTGGAAAATCATGAAAGTATGAGGGAGAGAGAATCATCAGACCCTTGAGAAGGAGGAGAAGAAGAAGAGAATAGACCCATTCAATGGGTTATGGACTTATGGGTGTCCCCTACGGCCTACCTATATATGTGTTGGTACTAGAGTAGCTTAAAACTGACAAATCTACCTATTCTATCATTCTTCTGTTTTAGATTCTATTTAAACCAAATCAAACAGATGAATGGAGGATGTACGGCCTGCACGGCCTCCTATTGTTTTGTCATTGCTTTTGTGAATAAAATAAATAAATATAGAAACTGATTTACTTTGGATGGGGAAGGATACCCTTAAATGTTTTTTTTTTCTTTCTTGGCAAACCCATGAAAGGTATTGAGGCCTGAGGGTGGTCCATACTCCATATGACTGAATAGACCAGTAAATTTTGCATGTGACTAAAAAAAATCTCTTCCCTCCCTAGGTTTTTTATTTTTATTTTTTTTATTTTTTTTTATTTTTATTATTATTTGGGTAAACTAGGGTTAGAAGTCAGAATTAGAAGTGGTGTTTTATTTATTTATTTATTTTTTCTAAAAATAAAAGATAAAATAATAACATTTAAAAAGACCCAAAGGCTACAAAAAGGAGGGGGCCACCCTAGTTTAGGCCCATGAACCTGAACACATATTTCACTTTCTATCCCAACGAAGTTGAAACTAAATAAAAGATCTCTGAAGTCCTCAAATAAAATATAACATCCTCTAATGCAGGCTAATAGAGTGAAATAACATAGAATCAATTTCCTTTCAAATGAGAGTGAAGCACCTTGGCGCATCTATACCATCATTCTTGATTGCTTAGTTCTACGCTAGGTCTTTGTCTATCATACTTTTGAGATACGGCAATGGGGTGGCTGATGTACTAAGTCTCCTTTAACTTTCAGTCTAGACTTTCATTTGGTTGGATTTCCCCTTCCCATTTTTTGTATCGACTGATCTAAGTTGATATTTGTGGAACTTCATGCTCTCATTTTGTAAAGCACACTGCTTAAAGCTTTACCTTTATAAAAAAATAGATATATTTTTGGGTGTAGTTTTTCCTATCTTTTAAGGGAAAATGGTTTACAGGTGAGAGCGTGGCCCCTGCGCCTAGCTTAGAGGGGGAAAATGATTAGTGCACTTCTGGAATGGAAATAATGTTTTTGTTGATGCTTCTTTGTATACTTAAATTGGCCCCACGAACTAGCAGGAGCCACACTCCCCCCCCCCCCCCCATAGGAAATATTTTTCCATATTTAAAGAAGGGAGAGGAATGGCTACAACTCAAGAGTGCAATTTTTCACAAATAAAAACGTGAGTGATCGAATCGTCCAATAAATTGTGTTTAATGAGGAAAGAATGTGTGGGATCCACAAGTAAGGGGGTGAGTGCAATTTTTCACCAATAAAGGGGTGAGTGATCAAATCATCCACAATCGCAGCCTCTTTTTTTTTTTTGTTTTTCTTCTTTTTCCTTTTGAAAAGAGAAAGAGAGAGAGAGAGAGAGTATCTAAGAACACTCTAGGGTGACTCAGAGTCTCAAAACATATTCTCATCTTCAATGTAAATATTTGTTAAGAAAGCCTCGAAAGCATATAAGATGGATTAGGTAGATCCAAGGGCCATGGATTCTTTTTTTTTTTTTGTTTTTTTTTTTCCAGGTATAATTTCTTCCTATATGGATTTATCTAGACTACAAGCTATTTTATATTTTTTGTACGATTATTTATTTTATCCTCAAATATATTTCCTCTTCTACCCAAAATAATAATGATAATAATAATATATTTTTGCTCATTGATTTTTTCTAGACTACAAGATATTTTATATTTTTGTGCTATTATTTGTTTTATGTTGACTAATATATTTCCTCTCTAACAATAAATAAATAAATAGATAAATGATAAATGATAAATGATAAATTTCTCTCTCTCTCTCTCTCTCTCTCTCTTCTGTCTCTTTCTCTCTCTCACGCATGCTAATTAAGAAAGCAATATTTTGTCCTCAGTCCTTTTCTTCCTTATCATAGGATTCTTCTTTTCATTCATATATGGGTATTGGTAAGATTCTTCCTTTTCTACCCAAAAAAAAAAAGATTCTTCCTTTTTATCTTTGAATATCTATTTAATAAAATTTGATTAATTTAATCATATAATTATAAATTTCTAAATATTTTTTCTACCATGAAATATTTTATTCAATATATATTTTTATTTTTAATTAGTTTTATCATTCTAAATTCCTTATCATTATTCAATGCTAATCCCTTAAGAAAACTGAATGATTCTGCATCTCTCTTTGAGTAGTCTACAACCATTGTAGGGCCAAGCCCAGACTCTACACATTTAAGACAATACTCTGGCAAAGGAAGCCTTTCACAACTATATCAAGAGACATGTGTTGGGCTGGTTAGGTGGGTTTAAGTCAACTCAGACCTAGCCTAGTCCAACTAAAGATGGGTTTTGGTAGATATGGGCCTATGACTAACGACTAATGCATAAACCCAGTCCAATATAACCTTGGCCCAGGCTTTAACTCACAACTTTAGGATTTTAGATGTTTTCGTACATAGATGGGTCTCTTCACCTAATAGCTTAAGTTTTTTGATTAGACACTTCAACAAAATGCCTTTCAATACACGCTTCGTTACGGTGAGAAAATGAAGAAAATTCATTCCTTTTAATTAAAGTAGTATTAGTAGTTGTGTAAGTTGAAGATTCAAGGTATACCAATTGAAATGATTGGTGAATACTTATGCATGTATGAAGAATGATAATGACTTAATACCCAATACATTTCAAAGGCTTATACATATGCCAACAAACTGGCAAGGGAAGCATTTTGGTTCTAATATATTAAATTTAGATAGACACAAACACACACAGGTCAACATCTCTCTCTCTCTCTCTCTCTCTCTCCCTCTCTCAATAATTGCTCTTGCTCTTGATTTTCTTCTTTTGTATTTTTATATAATTTTATAGTCATTTGATTTACTACAAGCCAATAGATTGTAGATGTTGACCTAAAATGAAGGTAATGAATAAACATTGTTTAAGGTTGATGGATATTTTATCTGCCAAGTATTAGATTAGAATTAATAATCCATAGCAAATAGGTCTTCTAAATTGAAGATAGTTCATTGACTGGTGTACCTTTTTTTAATTTTAGGATCTAAGATGGAGTAGGACACCCAAATGAGAAAGAAATATTTTCTTCTTATTTCCCATTCTCCCCTCTCATAGCTTGGATTTTTTTTCTTGCATTTAATAGTATTTCTACCAGAAGTGTTGTTGTCATTGTTATAATAGTATGATGATATATATATATATATATTTTTAATTTGATCACTAATATAATTTCTTCTTCTTCTTATTATTTTATTATCAATTATTGAATTACAAGTCATAATTTTATAAATTTGAATATTTTTTCCCCTCTATGATAACATTTTCTTAATGGACCATGGAGGGAAGTTCTCCTTGATGGCCCAAAATATCTTATACATGGTGGATTAGGTGGCACTTAAATTATGGGCTTATACATTCTTTACGTACGCCATAAGATAATGTCATATTGAGCTTTAGACATGTTAATATAATGGTTAAAAAATTTTGAAGAGGAAAACAATCCAATATATGACATCCCATATGATTGAGCTATGCCTAAATTTCTCATATATATCCATTCTCAAAGATACAAACATGTCCTTCCATGTAGACTAAATAGATTACAATGAAGGTTGTATTGTTGCCTAAGTATGTAATATATATCAAGCAAGTTGTTTCCACTTGGCATTTTTTTATCTCAGAAATTAGCTATCTAGAGGACCTTAATCCCTTTGGCATTAGTTTTTTACATAAGGAAAAATCTTATGTAACCAAAGTGGTTGACTACGAAGCTGTAATTTTACTTTTTTTGCCAATTAAATCCTATTATTTCACATAAATATTGGATTCAATAATTTGTAACTTCTCAAAAACCCTTTATACCTATGCATAAAAGATCTTTTAAAAATAAGACAAATGACCATTAAAAGAATGTCACAACATATTAGTTCACCACTTGGTGACAAGTTGCACCCTTTACATAAAGATACTAAAATTTTGTTATTATCCTAATAATGCTTTTGTCAGATGTCTAGGAGTGATTATAGTAACCATAGCTTCATTGATATTAAGTATGTTTATACGGTAAGTTAGTCATATAATATTGATACCATTTTATTTTTCAGAGCACCAATTATTATAAGGAAAAATTACATGATTACCCACTTTTGGGTTTCTCTTTACAAAATTACTCACCAAAAGTTTTAGTTAAAAAAATAATTGAAAATTAGGTTTCCCTTTACAAAATTACCCACTTAAAGTTTAAGTTAACAAAAATACACAAAATTGAGTTTAGGTTTACAAAACTATCCACTCAAAGTTTTAATAATAAAAAAGTACATGCTTATATGTGGAAGATGAAGAATCACTATTTTGGGTAGTTTTGTAAATCCAAACCTGATTTTGGGTATTTTTGTTAACTTGAAACTTTGTCTAGGTAGTTTTGTAAACCCAAACCTAATTTTGGGTATTTTTGTTAACTAAAACTTTTTGTGGTTAATTTTGTAAAAGGAAACCCTGGGTAATCATATGATGATTAATATCATAAGGGGGATGAAGAGAATTTTTTCATCCATCACTTTTGATGGTTGGATGAAATTATTGGAATAGTAGGAAGAACATTCCGACATATGGAGAGGGAGTAATAATGAGATCCCAGTTTTGGGATCCTCATCCTCTTTACCCATGGTTAAGAAAAATTTGAAAACTTCTTCTAAATTAACAATTAAAATCCACCATAATTAAACACAAGGTCTCCCTTCTTCATCTCCATTCATTATCTCCCATTTAAGAACCTTTCCATTCTACCATTTAGTCTCCACTATTAGGGCTACAACATGGGTGGGTTGGGCTGGGCTTTCTGAAACTCTAGCCCAGCCCTAAGTCCCATTAATGGGCCCAAGTCCACCTTGAACCTTGATTCAGGATCTAAAAACTTCAATCCAGGCCCAAGCACATAGGGCTCAGGCCAGCCCAACCCAGCCCAGGCCCACATTGATTAAATAGGACTGGGCTGAGATGTCCCTGGTTGGCCCTGCCCCTGATTTTCCTTTCATGAGGGTCGGGCCAATCTTTATGATTAGGCTTGAATAAACAAGCTTAAAGTCCATGGTGTCGAAGTTGAACAAGTCATGCCCTATGTCTACCGAAAAAAAAAACAAGTCATGCCCTACAAATGCAATTGGCATTTGCATGTGGCACTACAAGGCATTTCCACTCCATCATAAAATAACACATGCATTATCTAAATAATGATTATTTCAAACTGTCAGAACTAAATAATCCAGGAAGCTAAAAGTGTTAACTTCCATAATGCAAAGAACAAGCATGGAACTAGGAAAGTGACATTAAAAAAATGCAGTTATGTGTTTGGCAACAAGAACAACCATCTTCCTCAAAAATGAATTCAGAAGCAGAGCATTGAAACACTCTTAATCATCATCTTCCAGTTGTAGTGCACTCATCTGTAGTGCTCTACCATTTCCTCTTTAACAATCCATCCAAGCATTATAATAGGCCCAGTTATTATCCATCTCATGTATCGAACCCCATCCAATAGAGTAACCAACAATAATTCCTGAAAAATGGCCCAGAAAACATGCCTAGGGAACAATTGTTGAAGTCAAAATAGGGGATTCAAATGGTGCGAAGCTGATAGGCAGTGAAAGAAACCCAAACAACTCCAATTCAGATGAAGGCTACTTCACTGACAGTAAAGTCATCCACCCAAACACAACTCTTGGAAAGTAGGACGACCAGTAATACTCAAGGAATGACATCATCTCCGGCGCATATTCGAGGACTGGGAGCCCTTGGGGTGTGCGCCTATGTGTTAGTGTGCATGCCCAAGATGATTATTTTCAGAAATTTTTAATGTGATCCCAAGTCCAAACAGGTATCCTTTATATCACTTGGTATCTCTGTCCATGATTTTGACTTTTTGTTTTGCTATGGGTTTGTTCTGTTCGCATTCCACATTGGCAGTGGCATCCGAAACCAATACCTCACAGTTTTGGTGGCTTGATGCCATATGGACCCAAAACACGTTTTGGCCGCATTCACTAGTAACAATAAAAGTCTGAAAGAAACTTCTAGCTAAGGCACTCTTTGGTATAATTTTTATTTTTTTTATTATTGTTTATAAAAAATTTTCTTGTTGTGTTCGGTATTATTTATGAAACTTGTTAATATATAAAAGAGGAAACTATACTCCTCTCCCTTGGAGTTTCCATTTATTACACTCCCCTCCTCTTATAAGTTTTAAATTACATTACTCTTCCTTTTGATGTTGTAGATTGTATTAGTCCTATCCACACCATGAGCTGCCCACCGTTAAATGATGACATGAGTTGTACTATTTCATTTTAAAGTCGAAAATACCTTTAGTTGAACTGAGGTTACATGTTTGCCCTTAGTCATTAGAAAGCCCAGTTTCATCCTCTTTGTTAGAACCAAACAAAACATGATTTTGGTTTGAGGGTTTTGAAACTCAGTGAGCTCCGTAGAGGTTCCTGCAAATCAGTTCGCCTCCCTCTTCCTCCCTCTTTGTTATCATTACTCCTCCCCCTGAGTCCATCACAAATTAGTGCGAATCCTTCTAATGATGAAGCAATGGAGTTGAAGTAGTTGTGTTTTCGTTTTCAGGGTTTTACGTTTTTAGAGTTGAAGATAAGCTCCTTGAGCTATGCTGATCATCCCATCGCAACGGTTGTGCAAGGGCGATCGGTCTGTGAAGTGTGTTGAAGCTCCAATCGAGGGTAATGTTGTCCCATTTCCTTCTCAAACTCACAATACATTTCTCTATTCTTTGGGTTCAAACTCATTTTTCCCTTTTTGTTTTCTATTTTCCATCTCTATTGGTCTTTGTTCATTAGGTGAAGAAGCTTTAAAGGGAGGTGGACACCATCTCTACTTTGACCTGCATATCTCAAGCATAGATTACAAGCGTCTCCAAGGATAGTCTCATAATCCAAGATGCTATCAGTGAAAAGGTCTCCTTTTTTTTTTTTTTTTTCCTCTCTTAATGATTTAATCGAAAACTAATAAGCACTAAATTTTTAGAATGCAGAGGATATGATACTCTGATCGGTTTATTCAATCTATAATAGGTCCTTTTTTATGAATGTGGCAATGTTCTTAGGGAGCTACATGGTAGCATTTCTCCTAAGGTGGAGGCTAGTCCTTGTGGTGTTAACATTCGTTATACTTATCATCGCCCCGGGAATGATCTACGGGAGGACAGAAGTGGGCTTAGCAAGGAAGAGAAAAGAAGAGTATAACAAGGCTGACACCATTGCTGAGCAGGTGAACTCGTCTATTAGGACGGTTTATACATTTGTCTGAGCAAGAATGGCCATGAAGGAATTCTCTACAACGCTTCAAGGGTCTATTAAGTTAGGTCTAAAGTAGGGCTTCTTCAAGGGTCTGGTTGTTGGGAGCATTGTTGTTGTCTTCGTTGTTTGGGCTTTCATGTACCGTATCATGATGGGAAAGGAGGAGCTGTCTTCATTGTTGGAGCTTCCGTTGCTGCTGCTGGTTGGTAATATTTCTTCTCTCTCTCTCTCTCTCTTCTTGAACTTCTTCAATTTTCTGTTTAGGATGTTCCTCTTAAATCTTTCAGAGTGGAAGCAGGAAAGCCCTGGATGTCTAAGTGCATTGCTAAGCGGTTCTGTGCAGCCGGTGCTCTCGTTTGTGATTGTGGCGATGTGAACAACGATAATAATTGCCTATTGTCTTATCACAATCGGCAATGCTGAGGTGATCACTGTGGTGAGTAATGAAGCCAATTTTTTGCATCTATCTATATAGATGTTGAGGATACAGCTTTACTAAGGCGGTGATCGCTAACTAGTCCAAGAGGATGGTTAGCCACGTAAGACTGAGACACCAAATTTTTACTAGGCAACAATAGGTGATTTCCTTCAATGAACGAAAGCCTAAATAAGCAATGTCATGTGGAGGAAGAAGGCCCACTGATTGTAAACATTTTTCCGTACCATGACGATGTATGGAATAAATAATGACTAATTTTAGCTATGCCAACAATGACAATAATACATATGATGCAACCATTATCAAGAATGGTTGTGCGTAAGCTTTTGTAGGTGACTTTTCAAATTTTTCGTCAAATTAACTCAATCCTAAACAAGCGGTAGAAATTCTAAGCTTGAAACTGCAGGGCAGATACTTGATTCAAATGGTTCTCAAGAATGTAGTAGGTATCTGATTACCATTCCAGTTTACTTTATTATTTTTTGTATTATAAAAAAAAAGCCTTCTTTTTTTTTTTTCTGATATTATATGACATTTTATGTCTTATTCATGAAGAATGTCTTTATCTATAAAATTATAATCTTCAAAAGTATTTGATAAAATAGCCTTGACCATCTCAAAAAATATGGAAATAATAAAATCCAAGAAAATAAATACCAAAAATTATTATGGAAAGAAATAGGAAACGAAAAAAAATAGTTCTCGTGATCCTAAATAAAAAATTAGAGTTTTTAGAGCATTGAATAGATTGTGTCCATTAAAATATCCTGACTAATAAGCATTCCAAAAAATACTACCAATTTTTTAACAAACCACTCATTCTTGTCAATGCAAGAGAAGCCATTGAGAATCTACAGAAACATTGTAAAAATTTTAAGCATGAAATAGTTATCCTCTCATTTCATCACTCTATACAAGATATGTTTTATTGCAACTTGTTCTTGCCAAAAATAGATGCAACACCAATAAATCCATAAGAAAATATTGTCATTTTTCTTAAGACAACTCCATTGAGTTTGTATCACTTACATAATCAACTACTATAATTGCAAAACTCATATGAGTCTAGTTTGATATTTTGTTTATTCACTTGAAATTAAATATATGCCTCCCTCATTTTTCTTGTTAGGATTAGAGTATGATATTTTGTTTATTCACTTGAAATTAAGTATATTTTTCCCTCGTTTTCTTGTTCGGATTAGAAATCATATATTTTACTTATTCATAAGATTGAGTCCCTTAGGTTTTCAAAATATTGTAAAAAAGTAAAAGGTGCTTCGAATCTTTTATGTTTATTGACTCGGACCTTTTCCAAAACATTCGAGATATTTTGAACTGTTTGTTGACACAAACAAAGTTAAGGAAAAAAAAATATGGATCTCCTTACCTTTGAGTCCCTTAGGTTTTCAAAATATTGTAAAAAAGTAAAAGGTGCTTCGAATCTTTTATGTTTATTGACTCAGACCTTTTTCAAAACATTCGAGATATTTCGAACTGTTTGTCGACACAAACAAAGTTAGGGAAATAAAACATGGATCTCCTTACCTTGGTGGGAGGGTTCATTACATAGAAAACTTTTTACTTAGCTTATGGTTGGATTATCAAATTCCCCAACCCCAATTCAACATAAGTAAAATAAGCCAATTTAGTATTAAAAAAAAAAAAAAAAAAAAAAGTTCTTTAATTGGTTTTATGTGGAAAGAGATTCACAATGGTAAGATTAAAGCCTGAGGAACATATAACATATGAAAAGCTAATTAGAGCTCAAATTTTATTAAAAACATAAGATTCATGATGCTATAGAATAAAGTTTTTATATATTTTATTTTATTTTTATGTAATAATAAAAAAAGTTCAACATTTTGATAAAATATAAACAAAAATCGAACAATGAATCATAGAAGTATGAACACAATACATAATGGGTCATCAAATAATCAGAATCATTGTTAGCAAAAAAGCGTTTAAAACACGTTTCACCGTATGCTTCCCAAAGATACTTAAAAAATAGCAAACACTAAGCATTCTCATTCTAAACACGTTTAAAACCCGTTTCGTTTTTATGGCGTTTTTTTAAGACTTGATGTTTGAACATAATGTCAACTTAATTGACCATATATCTCTCATCCAAACTCTGATCGACTTGATGCTTTCACCAACTTGAGGCTAACACAATGACTAAATTTCTCATGATATTATCTTTAACTCAAATTCAATTCACGGACCCCGAAATTGAGCTATAAACTGACGTATTTGCTGAAAAATATTTTTAAAATGATGACTCCTAACTCTAATTGAATATATATCACTTCGAGAGTGTGTTGACTATGTTGACAATAATGAACAACACCATAACCTAGTCACATTGCTCAATAAGACTTTGGACATGTGTGGTATTTGCATTTAGAATTGGTGTTGGATGATATTGAATGGTATGTCTTAAAACTTATAATGAGACATGGGATATATAGACATTAATGTTATATATTGTAGTTGTTTTGAACACTAGATGCAGATATTTATATAATAATTCCTTAATTTATATGCATGTACTACCCTTTTTTTAGTCCTGTTTTTTTGAAATCTACAAGTTTAAAACTCGTATCGCATGTTTTTCGATTTTTATTGTTCTCTGTTTTTCTGATCGTATCATTCGAAAAATTTTACTATTTAAAACTTGTACCATCCATTTCCATTTTTTTCAGTTCCCCTTTTTGCTAACAATGGTCAGAATTGTCATGTTTTGGTTTGAAAGAAGAATAGATCATCTAGGGTTGATTCCAGTCCCAAAAAAAAAAAAAAAAAACTACTTAAGGGGACTTGGTCAGTAATTGCAACTTTGATGTGCCAGATGTGGTACTAATTTTAAAGTAAATTATAATTAATTATCAGACATTCAAAGCGACGTGAGCTGATTTGATTTAAAAATAAAAATAAAAAATCAATTTTCTACAACATAATCCAAACAGAGGCGTATGTAACCTCTCTCCTTTGGTGTCATTTTCAGATTCCAAATGATTTAATTCCATTAAAAAAACATGAAACTCAATCTCATATGAACTTGTATAAGCTTTTGAAGCAACATATTCTTATGGTTTCTGTGTTTGATTTTGAGTTACTGCGCTTTCTAACCATACTGGCAGAGTAGATATATATATATATATATACAGGTCTGAATGTAACCTACTCGGTTACAATGTATATTGTAACCTAATTTACAATACATTGTAACCTAATTTACATTGTCCGCTACATTTAGTCTTCTTGTGTCATTTTGTGAGGTTATAATTGTAAATTCAATTTAAAGTTTTGAATAGGTTCTTTAACTCAAATAGTTAGGTCAAAGGGCATATTAGGGACTAATGAAGAAACATTTTCAAAAAACTCTATTCCTTCTCTTCTTCCTCGCCGAGTGTTTTCATCCTCAACAACTCCATCGTCTTCCCAAGGGCTAGCCACCAGATGTCAGATACTAACCGGAGTTCATGTCAGCGAATCAGGTAAAGGTCTCTCTCTCTCTCTCTCTCCAGTCACAGCAGAGGAGCTACCATGGGCAATCCTATCCACAATCTAGTACATGAGACTATAAAGTCATGTCTAAACCAATGCAGTTTTGTTTTCTTAGGTCAGCTGATGAGCATAAGATATCTTGGAGGTCGGTTACATTGCTTTTTAAACACTTGATACATGTTGTTCACCTCTTTTTTTTTTCCTATTTCTTTTAATCAGAAGGTTTTTTATTGCCATTAACTGTTGAATTCCATTAAAATATGCATGCACCTCTAGCTCTTAATTCTTAACAGTAGAACCTTCCCTCTTTTCCTTTTCCTTCTTTTTTGGGATGAAATATTTGTGTTAGTGTATGGATGTTCTTCAGGTGAAATGGAACACACACATTTGGTGAAAGGATTGGACTATGCCTTACTTCACAAAATAAGAAGTGAGATTGATAAGAAACCTGAAGTTTGCGAAGAGACTGATGGAAAGTCTGGGTAAATAAATATTCTTCAATAGTATTACACTTCTATGAAACTTGATGTTGGTCATTTTCTCCACTGAAATCCATTAGCTTTTGACCTGTTAGTGTATGTAAGAAATATATTGAGACACATAGAGTTCTGCAGAACTTTCAAGGGCAATAACTTTAGTTGCTTGATAGAACTAGAGCTTAGCTATATTGATTATTTATCTTCCTTAAGGGAAAATTTTGAAAATATGAGTCATTTTTCTTTAGAATTTAGTTTGAACAACCTAATTTTCAAGTTAAAAGTCTATATTCTCATAGCCAAAAATTTAGTTCTTATTTTATAGTGGAAGAAAGGAAAAACTTGGTTGTTTTTGTAAGGAGTTAGTATTCTTATAGGTCATATTGTTCCATAGAAAGTACATGAAGGCAGAAGATCTGCATTTATATTCTTAAATGCCTTTCTCTTTCCTAATATTTCCCTACATTTCAAGCTATTGAACTAATGGCAGGAGAATAAATTTAAGAACTATTGTAGTCTAAGTTGTTTGTGTGCTACATATAGGTTCCCATTTGGGAAGATGCTTTTTCATCTCAATTGTTTTACTTACAGGACTTTCTTGTTCTTTGGTTTGAGAAAATTCAGGTATGTGGGCAACATTCCATACGCAAGTTACTGAACCATTTCTTCTATAGGCATTCTCAAGTATTTGCTCTCTTTTTGGTGGATATTTTAGCTTATTGTTTTTACAGGTGGAATTTGATATTATAAAATTTCACCCCCTTCCCACATTCAGTTGTTCACCAATTTGATATTTTAGCTGATTGTGCATGTTCATCTCCAACAACAATTATGATGAGTTTTGGGTATTATACCATTGTATATTTGGTCCGAAAGATGCCTTGAGTGATAAAGGTGCACGCATTTATCAATAACCTGGTGTATATATTTCAACTTAAAAGAGGTCTAGTCCCAAAAGCAAGGAAGGGTTTTTCTACAGGTGGCTTAAATGGCAACTAGGATGATTAACCTAGTGTGCTCTTTCATCATTTGATGCAAGCATTTGAATCACTAGTGGTCATATGAAACTATGGAGTAATTTTCAACATTTTATTGACAAAATCTGAAACAGAGGAATCTTGCTTATGTTGGAAAAGTAAGATAATCCGTGTAATTTCAAGTACTATTTGCTTAGTTCTTCCTATACTCAGTTGAGTTGAGAAGTTGGATCTTGTACATGTCTTCTATTGTGTTTGCTGTGTTTTTTGGATACTGTTTGTGCATATGAGTGCTAAAAAAAATTAATCCTCATCAAAACTCTTTTGAAGGACATGGAAGTGAACTACTACATGGATAACAGTTTAGAATTTGAGACCAAAATTTTCTCTCTATTTGCAGCTTTTGGCGACGCAATCAGTTTCACTCTTCCATCACATCTGCTATTGGTGGTGGTGCTTGTGGTTCCATTGTCTACCACTGTTTCTTGCTTTGTAAAATGAGGAAGAGCCTTCCAAGTTTTACTCTCTCTCTCTCTCTCTCTCTCTCTCTCTCTCTCTCTCTCTCTCTCTCTCTCTATATATATATATATATATATATATATATATATGTGTGTGTGTGTGTGTGTGTGTGTGTGATTGTCTTTTTCTTTATTTGAGTTTTTAGTTGAGACAGTTGAGTAAACAATTGCTGATATTATCACCTTATTAAGGATAATAGATCCTAATTTTCATACGAGTTGTTTTCAAGAATGAAAGCCCCGGAAACACCACCCCCTCCCCCAACCC
>NC_056567.1:12876303-12885626 GCF_013358625.1 Macadamia integrifolia
AAAAAAAAAAAAAAAAGAATTGGCATTAGGTATTTCCTTTCAAGCAAGTTTTGTGGTAAGCTTTTACGGTTACTTGTAAATGCTAAAATCTATTTATGGGTCTTTATCTCAATTTGGTAGAGCACTTGGAACATGAGTATGTCTCAAACATGTTCCAAGGGGATGGTGGTTCGAATCCATCATGATCCATTTGATTAAAATGTTCATATGAAAGTTAGTTTATGCAAATGACAATTGTCATGTGGATAGCACCCTAAAAATGAAAGATAGACAAACATGTCTCAATGTATTAAAAAAACTATAATTCATCCAATATCGATTTTGAAGTCAAAAAATATAACCTATAAAGAATTAAATTATATAAAAATAATTGGTTACAAATTATTAATTATGGCTTATTTCACATTTTCTTCAAAGAAATCAATTGTATCAAACATGCTAGTGTTTTCAAGAATGTTAAAATCTAGGAAGATTACAAGTGGCAATATTGTAGGTTTGGTACTAATATAATGATGACATATGGAATTTTTTAATTATAATATATTTATAGGTTGATTCTAAGGGTTTTGGGACTGATTCCGGTCAATTCCAATTTGGTTTGGATTTGGATTGGTGTTGGCAGCTACTGATGTGATCTCTGATTCCGTGTTTAAAATCGTTTATAAGATTTATAAGACTAGATCTTGGGTTTAAGCTTTGAGGGGGATTCTAGGGTTTTTTTTTGGGTCTAATTTTGATTCAATTTGGATCAAAATCTATAGGAATCGGTTGATCTCCAATTCCAAGTTTAAAATCCCTAGATGATTTCGCCAGTTCGGATCAATCCCAATTCTGATCATTATAGAACGGTATATCTAGGATTTTTGAGATTGGGCTGTTGGCTTTTAGAATTAGTGTCAATTCTAGCAATTTTGCCATTGATTCGGATTTGATCCAGACTGGAATCATTTGGGACCAATTCTCTCATTGATTTTGAGTTAAAATTCTGGTATTAGCCGATTTGGATTAGAATTTGTCGTGAACTATCCAACTCCAGCAGTTCTAAATCGGTCAATTTAGAATTGGAATCACTATAGGGATTGTTTTTATACTCAATTTTGAGTTTGAAATCATTGGTTGATCAACCAATTTCGATCCAAATCGACCATAGCAATCCCTATTCAAGCTGTTTCGGAATGACCGATTATAAGGTTTTTGTGATTGATTCAATCCATTTTCGATTATCCGTTATCAATTAGTTAGCTTGATCCGATTTTGGTCAGTTTGATCTAGATTTTATCTAGCATTTGGCCAAACTAAAATCAAAGTTCAATTTCAATTCAGACCGGTTCGGTTTTTATTGAGTTGACTTAACAGCCTCTTGTAGGTAACATGTTTTCTTTTAGTAATTTTTAAAGTTATTATAAGGTTTTTTATGGTTTCGATTCGCTTCATCTGGTCCAATTCAATTTTTTACCAATTTGATAAAAACTCAAATCGATAAAGGTTCGTTTCACGTTTTTCTTAATTACTCAAACCCGCTCGGACTAGAAATGGTCACCCTTAAAACAATAGACCTAATCACCCAACGGTTAGTATAATTTTTGTTCCCCTTTTCAATCCCATGTTGGACGTTTAGAGAGGCGAGGAATTGATATTTGAGATTCCAAATGTATTGATGGGTCTATTTGAGGATAGAATTCCATTTCTACCCTTTTTTTAAACACTTTGTCATAAAAAGTGGTGCAACAGCTGTTGAGTCTTTATTGGGAATGCAAACACATGAAATTACTTTTTGAATTCTCTTGAACCAATCATCTCTTTCACATTATGGGCATTTTAGTTAACTAAAAGTGAGTTACAAGCCTTTTGTAACCTACCTAGGTTTCAACTAAACAAACCCTATATATATATATATATATATGTATGTATCATGAAGACGAGTAAACTAAAGAGTTGATGAAAGAAAACCAAATTCTCTGGACTCCTCTAGACACTTCTCATCACCCCAATTTACCCCCAACCCTTGCCTTCTTATCTTGGTTCATTGTAGCAATAATTAACTCAATCCAATCTGACGCAACTCGACCCATAAGGTTTACCAAGTTATGTGATGGTTGATTCTGGTCAATTTCTTGGTTTCAACTCAACCATCTCAGATATCCGATTGAACCCAATTTTTAAATAGGACTACCAAGCTAGCTTCCTGATTCAAGGTTTTTTTTTTTTTTTTTTCGATACCGGGTGCACAATGCAGCCATGAAAGATCCGGAATATCCCGTTACCCAGAACCATGGAGTAACCCGAACATGTTCATCTCCACCTGAGGTTGACAAAGCTTGGCCTAAGTTTAGAGGCATGGATAGGTCTTTCATCTTTGGCCCAGTCTATGGGAGGTTGCCAAAAAATGATTGGGGAAACAAGTCCTTACAAGAAAATGAAAAACTCCAAACGTGCCTTCTTGTCATTTTGGGAAATTAAGGTTCTTATTTTTCTATTGGAAAATCATGAAAGTACGAGGGAGAGAGAATCATCAGACCCTTGACAAGAAGAAGAAGAAGAAGAAGAAGAAGAAGAAGAAGAAGAAGAAGAGAATTGACCCATTCAATGGGTTATGGAATTATGGGTGTCCCCTACGGCCTACCTATATGTGTTTAGAAATTCTATCATATATATATATATATTTAAGCACCTATGATGGTAGAGTAGTTTAACTGACAAATCTACCTATTCCATCATTCTTCTGTCTTAGATTCTATTTAAATCAAATCAACATATGAATGAAGGATGTACGGCCTGCACGGCCTCCTATTGTTGTCATTGTTTTTATAAATAAAATAAATAAATAAATAAAAATAGAACCAGATTTCCTTTGGATAGGGAAGGATACCTTAATTTTTTATTTATTTTTATTGGCAAACCCATTGAAAAGGTATCGAGTCCTGAGGGTGGTCGATACTCCATATGACTGAATAGACCAGTAAATTTAGCATGTGACTGAAAAAAATCTCTTCCCTCAGTTTTTTTTTTTCTTAAAACTTTCCCTAGGGTTGGAATTAGAACTAGAAGAGAAGGTGTTTTATTTATTTATTTATTTAATTTTTAAAATAATAAAAGATAAAATAAAAAAAATTTTAAAAGACCCAAAAATTACAAAAAGGGGGGGGGGGCATCCTAGCTGAGGTCCATCAACCTAAACACTTCTTTCACTTTCTACCCCGTAGAAATTGAAACTAGATAAAAAATCTCTAAAGCCTTCGAATAAAATATTACAACTCCAATGCAAGCTGGAAGAATGAAAGTGTATGGAATCAATTTCCTTTCACAGGAGAGTGAAGCACATTGGCTCATCAATGCCATCATATGATCTTTTTCTATCATACTTTGAGACAAGGCAATGGGGTGGCTGATGTACTAGTCTCTTTTAGCTCTCGGTTTAGACTTTCATTTGTTTGGATTTCCCCTTCCCCTTTTTTGTATCATCTGATCTAGGTTGATATCTGTGGAATCTTATTCTGTCTTTTTGTAAAGCACACTGCTTATTGGCTTTTTTACTTGAAGCTTTATTTTTATTAAAAAAATGAAAAAGAAAAAAAAGAAGAGTACCCAGAAAAAAAAAAGAAGAGTACCCGAAAAAAAAATTGTTGTACAGAAAAGAAAAATCAAATAAGATATATATTTTTGGGTGTAGTTTTTCTTATATTTTAAGAGAAAATGGTCTATGTGTGAGAGCGTGGCCCCTACACCTAGATGAATGGGGTGACATGATCAGTATGTCATTTGTGAAATGGAAATAATGCTTATGCCGATGCTTCTTTGCGTGCTCACATTAGTCTCTCTCTCTCTCTCTCTCTCTCACACACACACACACACACACACACACACACACACACACACACACGCATGCTTATTAAGAAAGCCATACTTTGTCTTCAGTCCTTTTCTTCCTTATTATAGGATTCTTCTTTTCATTCATATATGGGTATTGGTAAGATTCTTCTTTTATTTTTATTTTTTATATTTCAATATCTATTGAATAAAGTTTGATTAATTTAATCCTACAATTATAAATTTCTAAATATTTTTTCTACCATGAAATATTATATATATATATATATATATAATTTATCATTCTAAATTCCTAATCATTCCTGAGCATCTCAAGGGTTATGTGTTCAATGCTAATCCCTTAGGCAAACTGAATGTTTCAAGCCTCTCACAGGAAGTTCACACAACTATATCAAGAGCACAAGCAGCTGAACATGTACTGGGCTGGGCTAGTTTGGTAGGTTTAAGTCAACTCAGACCAAACCTAATCCAACTAAAGATGGGCTTTTGGTAGATATGGGCCTATATTAGACTAGTCAAACCCAGTCCAATACAACACTGGCCCAAGCTTTAAGTCACAACTTTAGGATCTTGGATGCTTTCGTACATCAGTTGGATCTCTTTACCTAATAGTTTAAGTTTTTGGATTGAAAACTTTAACAAGATGCCCTTCATTACACACTTCATTATGGTGAGAAAAAGAAGAAAATTCATTCTCTTTAATTAAAGTAGTATTGGTAGTTGTGTAAGTTAAAGATTCAAGGGATACCAATTGAAATGATTGGTGAATACTTATGCATGTATGAAGAATGATAATGACTTAATACCCAATATATTCAAAGGCTTATAAATATGCCAATAAACTGGAAAGGGAAGCATTTTGGGTCTAATAAATTAAATTTACATAGTCACAAACATACACAGGTCAACATCTCTCTCTCTCTCTCTCTGAATAATTGCTCTTGCTCTTGATTTTTCTTCTTTTGTATTTTTATATAATTTTATGGTCATTTGATTTACTACAACCAATAGATTGTAGTTGTTGACCTAAAATTAAGGTAATGAATAAACATTGTGGTTGATGCATATTTTATCTGTTAAATATTAGATTAGAATTAATAATCCATAGCAAATAGATCTTCTAAATTAAAGATAATTCATTGACTGGTTTACATTTTTTTAATTTTTGGATCTAACATGGAGTGGGACACCCAAATAAAAGAAAGAAATATTTTCTTTTTATTTTCCATTTTCCCCTCTCATAACTTGGAATTTCCCCCCCCCCCCCATTTAGTAGTATTTCTATCAGAAGTGTTATTGCCATTCTTATAATCGTATGATGCTATTTTTTATTTTATCGCTAATATAATTTCTTCTTATTATTATTATTTTATTATTAATTATTGAATTAAAATTTTACAAGTCATAAGATTTTATAAATTTGAATATTTTTTTCCTAGGTTAACATTTTCTTAATGGACCATGGAGGGAATTTCTCCTTGGTGGCCCAAAATATCTTATACATGGTGGAGTAGGTGGAACTTAAACTATGGGCTTATCATTCTTTGCATGCACCGTATGATAATGTCATATTGAGCTTTAGACATGTTAATATAATGGTTAAAAAAATTGAAGAGGAAAACAATCCAATATATGATATCCCATATGATTAAGATAGTCCTAAATGTCTCATATATCCAATCTCAAGGATACAAATATATCCCTCCATGTAGACTAAATAAATTACAAAGAAGATTGCATTGTTGTGTATGTAATATATATAGAGCAAGTTGTTTCCACTTGGCATTTTTTTATCTTGGAAATTAGCTATCTAGAGGACCTTAGTCCCTTTAGCATTACTTTTTTACATAAGGGAAAATCTTATGTACCAAAGGTGGTGGACTAAGAAGTCATAATTTTACTTTTTTGCCTTTTTAAGAATTTTTTTTTTCTTTTCAATAAGGGTAAATCCTATCATTTAACATAAATAATGTATTAAATAATTTTTAACCTCTTAAAGACTCTTTTCTACCTGTGCATAAATAGCTTTCAAAAATAAGACAAATGACAATTAAAAGAAGGTTACAACTTCTTGGTTCACCACTTGGTGACGAGTCGCACCCTTTATATAAAAGATACTAAAATTTTGTTATCATCCTAATAATGTTTTTCAGATGTCTAGGAATGATTATAGTAACCATAGTTTCATTAATGTTAAGTATGTTATATGGTAGCTTAGTCATATAATATTTATACCATTCTATTTTTTAGAACACCAATTGTTATAATCATGCTATTGTGATCATGATACCGATAAGGGGGATGAAGAAAATCTTGGTTGGATGGAATTATTGGAATAGTAGGAAAGACATTCCAGACATTCGGTAAATAAGGAAGAGAGTAATAATGATATCCCGGTCGTGGGATCCTCATCCTCTTCACCATGGTGAAGAAAAAACTTCCTCCAAATTATTAATTAAAATCCACCTTAATTAAACACATAGTCTCCCTTATGCATCTCCATTTATTATTAAGCACCTTCCATTCTACCATTTAGCCTCCATATGTTTGGAGCACCACTACTAGGGCTACAATAGGGCTGGGCTGGGCTGGGTTGGGCCGGGCTTCTTAGAAACCCTAGCCTAATCTTAAGTTCCATTAGATGGGCTCAAGCCCACCTTGAACACTGACTTAGGACCTAAAAACTTCAACCCATGCCCAACACCCATAGAATTTAGCCCAGCCCAACCCAGGCACACCCTGATTGGATAAGGCCAGACTGGGAGACCATGGTTTGCCTTCCATGAGGGTCGGGGCAGTCTTTATGATTAGGCTTAAAGTCCATAATGTAGAAGTCCAACAAGTCATGCCCTACAAATGCAATAGTGGCACTACAACGCATTTCCACTCCACCATAAAATAACACATGCATTATCTAAATAATGACTATTTCAATCTGTCAGAACCAAATAATCCAAGAAGTTAATAGTATTAACTTCCATAATGCAAAGAACAAGCATGGGACTAGGAAAGTGACATTCAAAAATGCAGTTATGTGCTTGGCAACAAGAAAAACCATCTTCTCAAAAATGAGTTCCGGAGCAGAGCATTGAAACACTCTTAATCAACATCTTCCAGTTGTAGTGCACTCATCTGTAGTGTTCTACCATTTCTTCATTAACAATCCGTCCAACCATTATAATAGGGCCTAGTAATTGTCCATCTCAAGGATCAAACCCCATCCAATAGAGTAACCAACAATAATTCCTGAAAAATGGCCCAGAAAACTTTCCTAGGGAACAATTGTTAAAGTCAAAATAGGGAATTCAATTGGTGCAAAGCTGATAGGCAGTGAAAGAAATCCAAACAGCTCCATTTCAGATGAAGGCTGCTTCATTGACAGTAAACTCATCCACCCAAACACAACTCTTGGAAAGTACTCTAGCTTAACATTTTGGATCAAAATATAGTAAGCCCCCAGGAGCAGGACCCAAAGGGCCTCCCTGGATTTGGTTGGGATTTGGCTGGAAAGTAGGACAACTAGTAGTACTCAAGGAATAAGATCATCTCCGGCGTACATTGGGGTGTGCACCTCTATGTTAGTGTGCGTGCCCAAGATGACTATTTTTAGAATTTTTTAATGTAATCCCAAGTCCAAACTAGTATCCTCTATATCACTTGGTATCTCTGTCAATGATTTTGACTTTCTTTGGTTTGCTATGCGATTGTTCTGTTCACATTCCACATTGGCAGTGGCATCCAAAACCAACAACCTCACAGTTTTGGTGACTTGGCGCCATATGGACCCAAAACACGTCTTGGCCGCATTCACTAGTAACAATAAAAGCCTGACAAAACTCCCAGTTAAGGCACTCTTTTGGTATAATTTTCATTTTGGAGTTCATTAAAATGTTTTTGTCATATATGGTATTATTTATGAAGTTTGTTAATATTTAAAAGAGGAAGCTACACTCCCTCCCCTGGAGTTTCCATTTCTTACGCTCCCTCCCTGCTAAGTTTTATATTACATTACTTTCCCTTTGATTTTGTAGATTCTATCAATCATATCCACACATGAGATGTCCACTATTAAGTGATGACACAAGATGTACTATTTTATTTTAAACCCCAAAATACATTGCACAATAATCAAGAAACACCCCTGGTACTTGCCGTATTCTTGGTGGGGACACCTCACCAATTTCTCAGGCGGGTTTGGTACATGTCGTATTCTTGGGTCGTCACACTTTCCCCCTTTCAGCACAGTGTCCCTGCTATGGCCCTACACACTGTCGAGGTCTGCTCTGATGTCAATTATAATGCCTCGACTCAATTAACCTTGCACAATATTGTCCTCTTTAGCCCATGGGCCTCAAGATGTTAAAACGCATTGTGCCATGTTAAGGAGAGTAGAGGTTATTAACTAGCCCAATAATCTCTCTCTAGGCTATGTGGAACTAAAGTTTGCAAATCCTTACAGATCTCCCAAACCCCCTGGTACTTGCCGTATTCTTGGTGGGAACACCCCACCTATCTCCCAGGCGGATTTGGTACTTGTCGTATTCTTGGGTCATGACATGCACCTCCGTTGAGTCCATTGCAAATCAGTGTGCCACCCTCTGATGATGAAGCTATGGAGTTGAAGCAGTTGTGTTTTTGTTTTCAGGGTTTTGCATTTTCAGAGTTGAAGATAAGCTCCTTGAGCTGTGTTGATCATCCCATCACAATGGTTGTGCAAGGGCGATTGGTCTGTGAAGTGTGTTGAAGCTCCAATCCAGGGTAATGTTGTCCCATTTCCTACTCAAACTCGTTTTACCTTTTCCTATTCCTTGGATACAAACTCATTCTTCACCTCCCCCTTTTTCTCTGTTTTCTGTGTCTATTGGTCTTTGTTCATTAGGGGAAGAAGCTTTAAGGGGAGAGGACACCACGAAGGGTTTAGATCACACAATGTTTTCAATAAGGTTTTTTATTTTTTATTTTTTATTTTTTATTTTATTTTGTGAAAACTTTCAGTAAGCCATTAGATTCAATATGAGTCAATATAATAAATCCCAATGCTATAAAAAGTCAGTTTGGTTATGGACAGTCTCTAAGATCTTAATCACTACTTTTCTGTTGCCTTTGCATTTTATACATTTGTTCTTGATAATTTTAGGTGTGCTGCAATTACTTGAAGTAGACATTTACCTGTCACACATGCACCTGTGACACATGCAAACAAGAAAAAAAAATGATTAAAACTTGAAATAAAAATAATTTCAGCCATAGTGTTATGAATCGGCTAGCTTAATTACTTAATGCTATTTAAAACTTAGAAAAAAAAGTTTCTGTCACAGTAACCTTCAGAGCCCTTAAATTGGCTAGCTTAATTAGGAGCTGATTCTTAGGAGAGCCCTTAAATTGACTAGCTTAATTATGAGCTGATTCTTAGGAGTCACAATAACCTTCATATCTTGCATCAAATTCATTTCTATTTGATTTTTTTTTTTTTTTTTTTTTTTTTTTTTTTTTTT
>NC_056567.1:12885646-12905791 GCF_013358625.1 Macadamia integrifolia
TTTAGAAACAAGGTGAGGGAGGGAAGAAGAGAGATTGTTGCAAATTTTCCAAATAAATGTGTGTTTTTTTATTCTCCAGAGGACAATGTCAGAGAAAGAAATAGTAAGAGATGAGAAGAGAAGAAAAGGGAAGACGATAGAAGAGAAGAGGGAGGGGAGTTGTAGCTTTTCTGGTTTCATATAAGTTCAGGTCTCATGGGTTTAATGGCTGCTCTCAAATGTACCCTAGCCCTTAACAGAGATGAGAGGGAAGAAGATAAGGAGAGATGGCGAGGGAAGTTGCAGGATGTCTTACCTTGGAATCTACGGGAGATGAGAGAGAAGACGAGAACCTACTGTTTGGATTTGAAGCTTCCAAAACTCCTTCGAACAAGGTAACTACGAATTTAGTTTGCAGGGAATGTAGTTGATTTGAGGATACTATTTAGACAAAGGAGATGTGGGTGAATATGTCATTTGACATGTAACTCTAACAGTTTTAACACCATAGGGGACGGAAGTAAATTAAAACTTAGCAGGGGAGGGGAGTGTAATAAATGAAAAGTCCAGGGAGATGGGAGTATAATTTCCTTTATTTAAAAATAGATTAAAAAAAAAAAAAAAAAAAACAAATTGGCCAGCCAAAACGCAATTTGTTATGGTAAAAAATGATTTTCAATTATTTATGCGCTGAATTTTAATGGGCATATGCTCAAACATCTCTAAATCAAGGGTAAAAATATCATTTCAACTTTTCATAGAAGAGGAGCACACATAGAAGGGGGAAAATGAGCAGCACCTTCACGATAGCAAGAGCATAACGGAGGTTGAAGTTTTGCGGATAGCGAAGAACAAGAGAATGGTGGATTTTGGGGACTGGCTTCCCTATTGGGGGCACCCTCCATGGAATTTCCTTCTGCAATGCTGTTAGGGATCGAAAATTGCATAAGAAGAAGACTCAGAAGAAGCTACTAGTACCAGTACCTCCGTGAAAGAATAGCAAGAAAATACAAAGATACTTATATCCCATTCCCCACCCACCCCTGACCTTTTAATAGGCTACAACTGAATGACTTTACCCCCTAACTAACAATCTGTTATTCTGTTCTAATGCCGTTATTTTGTTATTGATTTCAGCCCACCACTTAGTCATCCATCCTACGCTTCTATCTAGAGCTTTGCCCTTCCTCTTGCTTCTCCTATGAGCCATACTTGTACTTTGTTTCTTATTGGTTAACAAAATGTTATGTTGTTAATTGAAAGGAGTTATGAGGAAGATGGGTGAAGAGAATATAGGATACCAAGTCTATTTCTCATTCTATACTTTATTATGTCTTGTAGTTACCAAATGATTTTTATGTTTAGATAAAAAAATGATTTTCATAAATAATTTTTTATAAATTAATAAAAATCAAAACAATAAATGATACCAAAGAGAACCTAAGCTAGCTACAGAAGAGTGAAAATACTTGCAAATAGGAGGCTCAACCCTAAAGATGGACAATATGGCAGATGATTGCCCAAAAACCATCACCACATATGAGACCTGACGCAACTGTCCTTGCATAATCCTCAATGCCTTGTCTGTTCACATGCTACCATGAATAGGATCATGGTCCCAACAAACATGTCAACGGCAAAGTAAGCCCTGATGTAGAATGAAACTGCCATCGCCATGGGCAAGGGGATGAAGTGTGATATTTTTTTTGGACTGAGATCCCTTGCAAGGTTTATCACCAAAGCCAGATGAAGAATCGAATACCCAAGCAATGTTTAGGCAACCCAGAGAAGCCTTCAACTCCTAGGATAACCATTTCCCTCATTATGACTGCATAAGGGATTTTATAGAGACCCTTTTTGAGACGACCCAAGAATACGGTAAATACAGACCCGCCTGGGAGATTGATGAGGTGCCACCACCAAGAATACGGCAAGTACCAGGGGGTTTAGGAGATCAGTGAAGGTGTGCAAACTTTAGTCCTACATCACCTAGGGAGAGATTACTAGGTTAGATGATAACTTCTAACCTCATTAACATGGCACAATGCGTTTTAAAGCCTTAAAGCCTATAGGCCGAAAAGGGCAATATTGTGTAAAGTTAATAGGGCCGGGGTGTTACACCCTTAGGGTCTCCCAAATCAAAAGCACTCCAAAACAACCAGAATGTGAAAGGCCCAATCACACAACCCATGGCTGTCCCTATCAATTGGCTCAAGAACATGGACTTGGCTGAACACGTAGTGAGATAACCAGCCTTGAAGTCTTGCATCAAATCTGCAGTCGTGGACACAATGACCTCATGACCCCAGATGCCACCAACCCATCTATGACTCCCTCATTGCTTCTCACCAAGGAAGCAAATGTGAAAAGGACAATCTTTCCGTAAGCGAAAGCCAGGTTCCAGTTAGTAAGCCCAGTGCCATAGGAGTTGCAGAATGCAAGAGCTGGGGCAAGGATGTATGCGAATGGTAAGAGGTACCATTTAACTGGTGGGAAAATCATGGGTATTGTTGCCGTGGATATCGTTGTCGATGTCGCATAACCAGAAGCTGCAAACCAAGGAGGTATCCTATCTTTAAGGAATGTATCATCCTGTCTCTCATAATCTGCAAACAGCAATAATAACATGTGATAATCATTTAGACCTTGGGTATAAGTTGGAAAAAAGAATACCTTAATGCCAAAATAAAAATAAAAATGCATATCCCTCTAATTACAAGCATTGCATTTTGTTCTCTCTTTTGATCATTTGAGAAAGTAACAAAACAATACTAAGAAAGAAAGAAAAATTAAAAAAAAAGGGAAGAATTAATTACATTTCCAATATAAAAAAGTGAATTTAGGTTGAAATTATGAAAACCATAAATGATAAAAGAATATGATCAAGATCTGATGCAATCAATAGAAAACCACAGTATTTGGAGGATCCGGCTACTCTCCTTAGTGGTGATAGCCCAGGTATGCCCAAGTCTGCCCATAGTTACCTAGGCAATCGCCACGTGTTCAGGCAGGGATCCAATAGTTGGACACAAACGCCATAGACAGAGACACCAAGAGAGGCACAGAGAAAGAGATGCCGAGAGCCGTTGGATTATCGCCTGAACATGTACCGATCACCTAGATAGCTATGGAAAAAACCTGCGCGATCACCGCTAAGGAGAGGAGCTGAATCTGTATTTGGAGGCATGGTTTTGGAACAAGTCAACAACCTATTATTTACTGACCTTGGATCTTGCAGCCGATAGGAGGGTTTTTTTTTTTTTATGCCCTTGCTGCCCATTTCCTTCAAAGTTGCTGCTATGGTCTTTACAAAATTATGTAGTCCATCTCCAATTATAAGAGAAAGCTATGAAGACCTGCCACGCAAGAGTGCACCATTGATAACACAAGAAAATAAAGAAGATGAAGAAGCTCAAAAGTTTTCAACTTTCACAAACTAGAGGCAATTATATAAGTCTCAAAAGTCAGTTTCAACTGCATGACCATAAGAAATTAGCAGTGTTATAACTCTGTCATATTCCTCCATATTATAGGAGTGAATTAGTAATTTAGAAATAAATAAAAAAAGGGCTAATCTCATAGATTCTGTGAGCCTAAGGAGCCTTACAGCCTAATCACAAAGTCAGAAAATAATTTTTATCTTCCATCCCCTTATTTAATGGGGTCTAATGCCAAGGATCCCATGTGTCATGTTCACATAGGCTAACTAGACAAAACAAGTAATTGCAAAATTCAAAACTTCAATAGGCCAACCTAGCAACCATCTATTACTATACATGCACTACATGCTGTGGTTTTCTGGACCAATTGAAGGCCAAGTCACTATAACAAAAAGAGTCACTCTACCAAGCAAGATAGTATTTGACTGTTTTCCCCACACAGGGATTTGTAATGAATTTTTCTTCAACTTATTGGATGAGAGTAATCAAATCAGTTTTTTAAAACCTGGCACCAAGCCTTACAGACACCAGTTTGAAAGTCTGGGCAAGGCTAGGCTACAAAGGTTTGATTCTGAAAGTTTTAATGAATTGATATTCACACAAGTTGAACTGCTGCTTTTATGGCTACCATCTACTTGATGAAATTCTTGTTTTACTTTTGTACAAGCTTAGAGGGTGGCTTTTTCCCTTTGATTAGTCAAATCCCCTGTGTTTCTCACCTTCAGCTAAATCGATCTAATTTTGTCGCTCCCCATCCCTTCGATGAAAAACACATGTCTCCCATCCAACCCGAACCAGCTGTAGATGAGTAAAATCTGCATATCGATCTCTCTCTCTCGCACTCCATGTTATGAAATATGAATCCGTATTTTAATATTTTTCTCTGTATACTTGTCTATTTGTTTGGATATCTTTTTGCAAAGAGTAGAGGAATAAGCCTCTGATGGCAACTGAAAATCCTCGTTGACTCACAACCACCCACCTCAAAGACCCACCCAGAGCCCAACCCCACACTACCTCAAAACAGTTTGCCAGTTTCTTCCTCCTTCCTTCCTCCTCCATCCTCCCTCCTCCCTCCTCCCTCAGGCTTAGAGGCTCAGGCAGCACCCGAATCCCTCGACTCACCATGAGCCTGATCCTCTGAGCTCTAATGGGGATTGGGGACCCACTTATAATTGTGTCTCGATCATTTAACTTAATCCATACATTCTCATATCTCTTCCATCTCATGTAGTTAAAGAGTCAACCGTTAAGTTGCAGAAAGCTTTGCTGTAATGGCTTAAACTACCTACCCACTTTCCCTTCTGGGCCCTGACTGCTAGGATTTTGAGCCTTATCGCATATCCAAACTACCCTTCTTTCTTATTTCTCTCCCTACACGCAGAGTCATACAGTGGAGCTTGAAGAAGTATTTCAGACAATAGAGGAAGCAAGCTCCGATGTCTATGGGGATGAGTTTTCACCCTATTTACGCTCAAAGGAATTTTTGACAGTGAGAATAAGTTACTCGAAATACGGTTTCTGAATGAAAAAGTTAGATTGTTATATATCCAGGCCAATGTTTTTAATTTCGTTGCATTTCGTTATTGTATGAAGAAGTTACGACATCCGCAGTCAAAATATGACTTTTGTAGTAGTCGGGGGCAGTTTTGACATTAAATATGAATTGTTTGGAAGAAACTTTCTTCATGTAACAATTTGAAAACAATTCAATATTTCCAACGCTTATGATTTCGTCATGTATCGATTCTGTAAGAGAAAATTATAACATTGGAAAGGTTCAGGGACATTATAGTCTTTTTGCATACGAGTATTCTAAAATGTTGTAGAGCGTTGAGTCATGGTCATTATGCTCTTTGTTTCGGCTTAATTAGAGTTCGTACAAAAAAATTATGAAGGTTTTCGTAAAATTAATTGAAAAATTCAAATTAATTTGACAAAAAAACTTTCAGCCAATGCTTAAAATTGAAGAAAAAAGATGTTAAATGAATGGCTCAATGGGGACACATAGGCATTATGCCCATCAAAGAGCTTCTAAGAATTTGCGCTATGGCTAATGGAGTGCATGGTTGTCACGGTGTCAAATCGATCCAAGGCGGTAGAGGGGTGACTAATCAATTTGGCGATGAATCGCCCATTATGGTATTGCCATGGCGGTCAAATTGCCCATGTGCCATTTTTTATTTTCCCTGTACAAGCCTACAATTTATACCTTATAACATATAAAACCAATATTATGCAACATCAAATCATCAAAAATGAACATAGTCATATCATATCATAAAAAATCAACATATACATTTAGTCACAAAATTAAAAAATAAAAGGCTAACCTATGACTGAAGCTTGAAAGCAATGATTGGAAGCGAGTGAGCAACCTAAACAAAGTAAAAGGTATACATATCAACATATCATATATGAATTAAAGTTATGTATTTGGAAACGTAAGAATATATCAAATGATAGACTAAGTGGCTAACCTGTTAAGCTATTAATGACTTACTGAAGCAATGAAACTTGATAGCAAATGAATTCAACATAAAATAAGAAAAGAAAACTTAACTAATCATCCAAGTTCAAAGTTCAAGTTTAAACAATACATAAAATCTAAACAACCAAACAAAAATAACAGAGATGGAGAGAACTAGATGACTAGAGAAGAATTGAAGAAGAAGAAGGAGAAAGAGAAGCAGAGAAGAAGAATCAGAAGTAGAACTGCAGAAGACAAACAAGGAGGAGAGAAGGAGTGAAGAAGAGAAGAGAACCAGAGTAGAACTAGACGTTGCAGAGAATAGAAGGGGGAGAGCTGGAGAGAAGAAGAGAAGAACTGGAGCAGAGAATAGAACCAGACATTGCAGAGAAGATTAAAAGAAGAATAAAGAGTAAAGATCTGAAGAAAAAGAAAGACCGAAGAGAAGAACTGGAGCAGAGAAGATCAGAAGATCAGAAGAAGAAGATGAAGAAGGAGAAAGACTAAAGACGTCGTAGACTTGCAGGTGGGGCCCTTACTTGGCTGGCTGCTGTCGCTCTTACTGCCGGAGAAGGAGAAGAGGTCGTAGGTGGAAGGCTTTGAGGGTTTTGTTCTCTTAGAATGCTTTTTTGTTCTTTTGATGCTTTGTATTTAAGAAATTGAGGAGGGAATGAGTCGACTGGTAGAGGCCTTGAGGGTTTTCTCTTTATCCTTCCAATAAAAATATAAGAAATAGAATATTATTAATAAGTACAAAAAAAAAAAAAAAAAAAAAAAAACCATTACAAAAGATCGACCGCTATTTGTGAATCAAGTAAATCGTAGCACTAAAGTCAGTATTTCTCTCAGGCGGGTCCGCCTGTGGCCCCACATGCTACCGGGGTCTGCTCTGATACCATTTGTAACGCCCCAGCCCTTGTCCTCTTTGGCCCATGTGCCTCAAGGCTTTAAAATGTGTTGTGCTATGTTAAGGATGCTAGAGGTTATTAACTAGTCCAGTAATCTCTCCCTAGGTGATGTGGGACTAAAGTTTGCACACCCTCACCGATCTCCCAAACCCCTTGGTACTTGTAGTATTCTTAGTGAGGACACCTCACCGATCTCTCAGGCGAGTCTGGTACTTGCCATATTCTTAGGTCTCATACCGAGCCAGCTGTAGACGAGCCAAAACCGTATATCTCTCTTGCACTTCATGTTATGTAATATTATTCCATATTTTAATGTTATTCTCTTGTATACTTGTGTACTTCTCTGAATATCTTTTTGCGAAGAGTAGATGAATAAGCCTTTGATGACAACTTAAAATTCTCGTCGAATCACAATCACCACCTCAAAGACCCACCCAGAGCCCTACCCCACACTACCATAGAACTGTTTGCCAGTTTCTTCCTCTCCCCTCCCTCAGGCTTAGAGGCTCAGGCAGCACCCGAATCCCTCGACGCACCACGAGCTTGATCCTCTGGGCTCTGATGGAGATTAGGGACCCACTTATATTTGCGTCTCGATCCTTAAACTCAATCTATACATTATTATATATTTCTTTCTTTCAAGCAGTTAAAAAGTCAACCATTAAGTTGTAGAAAACTTTGCTAATGAGTTAAATTATATAGCCTCTACCTGTCCACTTCCCCTTCAGGGCCTTAGTTGCAGGGATTTTGAGCCCTATCGTAAATCCAAACCACTGTTCTCTCTTATTTCTCCCTCTACACATAGAGCCATACAGTGCAGCTTGAAGAAATGTCTCAGACATTGGAGGAAGCAAGCTTCGATGTCGACAGGGATGGATTTTCAGAGTCTTGATTTCTTGCTGTGATATGAAAGTTATTCCCAACCTCATAATATTTATGTCTCTCCAGCGAGTCGCTTTTATCTCTTCTTTCTCTTATTTCAAAAGAGGAAGAGAAAGCTATATAGCATACAGAAACAACGATCCATCAGAGAGAACAAAGTAGAAGCATAAGTGAGAGAAAGAGAGGCGCTTATCTTTCCTCTGTTCCTCATCTTCTTATCGAGTTCTTACTCTTTTCTTTTCCTTTGAGACTCGCTTTTGTTCTTACTACTTGAAAGCAGATGGGAATGTAGAGGTGGTAGGATGGGATGGGCATGTAGAGGGGTTTCTCCTTTTTTTTTTTTTTTGTAGAGAGAGGGGTTATTGTTGATTAGAGGTCTGGTTGTTGGAATATAAGAGATGAGGTAATGGATGATGTTTACAAGGAATAATTAATGGGTAATGATCGATATGCAATAGCGTTTTGTGAAGAGTGGATAGGGATGGAGCTTGGTTCGACGGGAATGTAAAGCTAATTTGGGTGATGGATGTGATGATATGGCAGCGTTTGGTGTCTCTGATGAGATAATAGAGGCGCATGGGGTGCATGGAGTGGATTTTTTTGGTAGAAAGTGCATGGAGTAGATTGATATCTATGATAGGTGGTGTGGATTTTTGAGTCAAAACTGGTAGATTTAGCCTATTTGCGATCAGGGTCATCTTTGATAGTGAAAATGAGTTTTTCGAAAGGTGGTTTCTAAATGAAAATTTTAAATTGTAATTTATCCAAACCAACGCTTCTAATTTTGTCACTTTTTAATACCGAATGAAAAAATTACGGCTTCCAAGGTTCAAAAGATCACTTTTGTAGCATTCAGGGACAATTTTGGTATTGAAAATGAATTATTTAGAAAAAACTTTCTCCATATAACAATATGAGAAAAATTCAATATTTTTAAAGTTTTTTATTTCATCGCGTTTCGATTCCGTATGAGAAAGTTGTGACATTGGAAAGGTCCCGGAACATTATGGTCTTTTTATATAGCTGATTTTGATGATTGAGTCTTTTGTAATATTACAGAGTGTCGAGTCATGATCATTACGCTCTTTGTTTCAGCTTAATAGGAGTTTGCATGAGAAAGTTATGAAGGTCTCCGCAGAATTAGTCAAAAAAATCCGAATTAATTTGAAGCTCTCGATCAATGCAAGTATTCTTGGTCAAAATCTCACTATCATTGCGAAGGGTGGAGCTATGGCTAGTGATCTCGCTAAAAGAGGTTAATAAAATGCACTCATTTTTGTTAGCGCTCAATCGGGTCACTCACATTAATAGGAACGACCACAACGATTACATGCCTTAGGTGTTAACTTGTGAAATTGAGATTCAAGATGTTGAGTTTACTTATCCTACTAGACCCGATGTTGTGGTTCTGAGGGGCTTATCTTGAATTCGGATCAGATTCACATACGAGATTGTTCTCGTACACCCCTGTCATTGTAGAGGCCTGAGCTATTGCTAGTGATCTCACTAAAGAGGTTAATATAATTCGTTCGTTTTTGTCAGTGCTTAATTAGGTTACCCGCATCAACTTGGACAACCACAGTGATTGCATGCCTTAGGCGTTGACTGGTGAAATTGAGATTCAGGATATTGAGTTTTCTTACCCTACTAGACCCAGTGTTATGGTTCTATGGGGATTATCTCTCAACATAGAAAATGGGAAGTCAACGACTTTGGTGGATAAGAGCTGGTTAGGGAAATCAACCATTATCGGCCTTATCGAGAGGTTTTATGATCCACTGAAAGGAATGGTGTGGATCGACGAAAATGACATCAAGTCCTTGAAAGAAAATAAGTTTGAAAAAATTCATGAAGATTGATAAGCATGCACGACAAATACTACAAAGACACGTTTTAGGCATACACCTGAATCCATGGCTGAAGAATAATAACTCTTCAAAGTCTTCTCGTATGCTCCTCGTATAACAAGATCAATGTTGGTCTGGTCTACCCTCTTTATCATTTGCTTTAGATCATTAGCCTTACTTAATGGGTCAGTAATAATTATATATAGGGGTGAGGGTAGAGACCAACCCTGCAATAAAGTTAGGGTTTCCTCCCCATTAAGGAAACAATACCTTAGGTCCACACATAGTAATAAATATTTCATACCATTAAGGTATGCTAATAGAATCCAATATCTCCATAGAGATCACTTTACCAATAATATTGAATTCTTTCTATTTACTCAATCTGTAGTCAACACTACTAAACCGATTTTAGAAACAAATCTTTGACTATGCTAGCCTACCTTATTGGAAATCTTACAGTCCTACCACCTAAGATCCTTGAGGAAGCACATCGACTTGGTGAGCCAAAAGCCAACACTATTTGCTAGGACTATTAGGGACAACACAATGTATGGCAGAGTTGGATATTCAAAGAAGGTGGATGAGGTGGAGATCATAGAAGCAGCAAAGGCGGCGAACGCTCACGATTTCATAGCGTCCCTGGAAGATGGGTATGAGACGTGGTACTGGGATAGAGGGGTGTAGCTGTCTGGAGGGCAAAAACAGAGAATAGCGATAGCGAGGGCGATTCCAAAGAAACCAACGGTGTCATTGTTGGACGAGGCGACGAGCGCACTGGACAGCCAATCCAAGGAGATGGCGCAGGATGCATTGGAAAGGCTGATGGTTGGGAGGATAAGCGTCGTGGTTGCTCATCACCTCAGCACTATTCGAACAGCTATCTCATCACAGTGTTGGAGAAGGGGAAGGTGGTGGAGAAAGAGACTCATTCGGAGCTTTTGGCCAAAGGAACTGCTGGGGCTTACTATTCCCTAATTGGTTAGAAGAAGATGTTTTATACCTGCATATCAACATTCCACTATTATTATGTCATTGCTGAACAGGAGCTGTTGAGTTTGTCGTGGGTCTAGAAAACATAAATTCACCCTTTGATTAAGCATCTTCAGACAAGGTCATTGAAAGACCTGTTTTTCATATTTGGGAGAGCAAAATGAGGACAAAATGGATCATAGAATAGATACTCTGATGTGTTCTCTCAATCCTGATATTTTACATCCGTACCATTAGATAGTTTTCTTCAACATTTTTTTACTAGGATGGGTGATCTTTTGGGAAGTCCTCGTGTTACACTCCTTTTTAAACACTCCCAAGGGGTAGTTTAGCTGGGTTGGCAAAGACCAACTCCTCATGATAAAGAGGTCAAGATTTCTACTCTATGGAACCCATCAATACAGAATTTTAGAGATTAAATTGAATCGGACTGATTTAGGTTTGGCATCTTTGGACAATCTTCGACCAATTGCTCAAGAGATGTGAAACTTGAGTATTATTTTGTTTCTAATTATGAATGATTAAATTTTTGAAGGAACAATGGACCTCTTTTACCCATCCTAACATATGGGGGAGGTATATGGTCACTGAGTGGACACATGCTAGAGTTGGACCCTAAAACAAAGTAGGTACCCTAAATCATGACAAAGGTTTAAAATACATTAATTTAGTGATTCAACTCTACACACATTTTTTATAAAGTTTATTCTCTCTCTCTCTCTCTGTCTCACTCTCACTCTCACTCTCACTCATGGGCTATGTGAGCAATAAATTCCAATTTTTGAAGTAGAAGAGGTCGTGTTTAAGAAATGATCCGGCAAAACACGAGATGGGTTCGCAGAGGAATTATATTAGAATGATTTTCCATGATTTTCATTCATTAAATAATATTCCAGTAGTATATATGGAGCCATGGAGGTGTTAGTGACAAGGCTTGCCTTTTAGAACTTCTTACACTACTATGTCCTGCAGATAGTAGCTACTTATGGTGGTCGATTGTTTCAAGAATTTCCCTTCCTAGTGTGGGATGCGGGCTCCTCTACTGCGAATAAGAGGCGGTAGCTCAAATCCAATATTCTAGAGCGTCTTGTCGCAGAACCCAACACAAGAATGCATGCTTCGAGGCTCGATCTCCAAGACGTTGGATCTGAGTTGTCATCCCTTGTGCACAATAGAGGAGCCCTACCCCCTTTGCTCATGAACTTACTAAGCTAGAAAAGTCTAATAAAAAATTGAAAAGTCACTTTTGTTACCATTTCCCTCTAAAAATTTAAAAATATAATCTGAAAGGAGGAACTTTTTCTTTTAATTGGCATCTAATGAAGAACTTTTGGAACAATCGATTAATTATGAAGCCATGATCCAAAAATGCGTGATTTCTTGGGTTCTTTTGTTTCTTTTTTAAGGTAAGAACTTATGTTTTATGTTTTGACTGTGACAAATCTTTCACTTGACTATTTATAAGAAAAATATTGATCCTCGACACAATTATTAGTGAAGAATTTTATTTTATTTTATTTTTTTATTATTTTTTTATACAACTATTAGTGACAATAGTTAAGGGACTAGTGTGAAAGATTTCGATAACCCAAAAAAATTAAGACAAACCAGTTGAACCGTGAAAATTGTGGATTTGTAGGTGTCAGCATGGACAAAATTTGGTTGCTACCCGAGTAACAGGAACTAGCCTGCTACCCACATGTGGCAATGGCTAATGAAACCACGTGTTAGTGGTTAGTTTTTAATAATTAATTTAAAACTAACAACAGTTTGTTACTATCTTGTCTTCCTTGATTAAAATAATATCTCAGATTTACCCTTTGTGCTTAGTAATTAGTATAACGGTAAGTTGTGTAAAAAAAACTAATACTAAAACTAATATTGCGTCATGTGAGAGGATATAGGGTGATGCTATTGGTCAACGTTCTTTTTCCTTAAAAATAATAAGGAAAAAGGAAAATAGTCTGATTGCATGGCTCCTTCACCCAAACGATATATAGGTGCATAAAATTATCATCCCACCCATATGAAATAAAAAAATCTCATTCATATTTAAGTCCCACCATGCGCTCTTCGTGCAAGGGCAATAATGACAATATCATTAATCAACCTAGGTAAAATTAAGTATTAAATTGTTTCCAAAATCCAAAATGGTAAAACAAACTGGAAGCTTCATGAGAACCCATTAATTAGAACCCTACTATTCCATTAGTTTTTTAGGAATAGATTTGGGAGATTATAAACACATCACAGAAAAATTAGATGAGAAAACACATGCAGCTCTTTTTTTTTTTTGTAACCAATGCAGCTCTTAGATAATGAACACGGGTAGTTCTTCTAAGTTGAACTTCTAAGTTGAAAAAGAGGGTGGGGTCAAATATCAGCTAGCCTGCATGATGTGTTGTACTGCTCCTTTGCAAGATGCATGTAAGAACCGAAAGATCTTTCTTTGACTTCACTGCCAAAATGAGTGAGGATCTTTTGATAACTGTTGCATCCTATACATATATCCACCCAAATCAATGTCTGCAGACTTGCTGGTGGGCCACCTTAAAAATTGACCATGGCCCATATTCACAACAGAGGCCTCTTACTAAAATGCACATAATTGGGAGATTGAGTTTTCAAATTTTAGTTTTGAGATACAAATTGAAAAGAAATGGTACAATATCTTCTGTTCTTAGAAGTTCCATTGAGTTTGTTCTTTGGATTGGGCCTGCTACGCTCAGTTAGGAGGCAAATGATACCATTGGCCGTAGTAGGTAGATTTACCACAAAGAAGACTAGGATTTAGAAGATAAATGACTAATAACAATTAATAAATAGATAAATTAAGGCATTAGAACCTTAGATTTGCTTAAAGAATTCCAGATTAAGCCTAGGGAAATTAATTCTATTAATTTGAATCTTGCATCATATACAATTGTTGCCACCATTCTCATCCGTGGTTCTATAAATCGGATCAGTTTGCTCAGTTTCAGCTGGATGGGATTGGTATCTGCTTTGATTGATCTCTGATACTGATCAATCCAATCCCAATACACAGATAAATGTAATAAATAATTGATTTTTATTTAAAAAAAAAAGGGGGGGGGGGTAATCTGTCCAGAGATTTAGAACCTTGCTCCCATCCTTTCCAGGAGGGTACCAAGTGGGCAGTCTTAAGTTGCCTTAAATGTGGAGTGCAACGTTTGAAACGTCAATTACTGGGATAAAGATAGAACAGGAACCGGCAACCTCCTCTTCTAGACCCTCTTTGTTTTTTCTTTTTTTTAAGTGGGATCATTTAATTATTTTTTTATCAGTTTTTTATTCTCTTGGTCTTTTTAGGTGTCGTTTGACAGTATTTCTGTTTCTGAAGAGCGTTCTTGTACAGAAATATTCATTTTCGATTCCATGCTCTGAGAACACTCTAGTGGAATAGAAACTTCGTTTGGTAAAATTATTCCAGAAATGTCCTTAGAACATAAAAATAATAGAAACAGCATTTGACAAACACTTTATATAAATTCACTTCTGAATTATAAAATCAATAATTACATACATGCAATATGGTCAAATTTAACTTAAATAAAGAAGTACTTTGTTAATGAAATTGACTTTTAAAATACCATTACACTTAAAAGCAATACATAAATAAAAGCACTTCAAAAGAGGAAGCAAATTTAACTTAAATAGGGAAGACTTAGAACGGTAGTAATGCTGAAAGTGCAAGCAAATTATAAGTTTCATGGCTATGAACAAAAGAGGTTAATCCCATTCTAAAGATTCTTGTGACTCCGGAGAATCCAGTTGCAGAGGAACCAGAAACGAAGAGCTTTCCCCCCTTTTCTGCGCGACTCTTTGGTCTTCTAATCATCTCTTATTTCATTTCTCGGATGGATTTTGAATCAAATAAGTGTACTTCAAACTCAAAGATTATTTTCTAAATACCCATTTGTTTGGACAACAGTAGTGTCTGAACCCTTCCCACCATTCTCACATCTTCCAAAACCACTAAACTAAAATACCCACATCAAGAGCACAATTTTAACAGGACCATTCGCACATCTTCCAACAGCAGAATGTTTAGACATACATCATTAGAACCTCATTCTGTGATAATAACTGCCATATGAATGTTATTAACAAATTGGATAAATAAGACATCAGAAAAGGAAAATTAAAACCACAATTGGTCCAAATGAACTAGAACAAGAGAAGGCATTATTGAATATGAAAAATAACATTGAACAGATCCCAATAAGCTTGGAAGAACAACAGCACCATAAAAAAATGAGAAACATGGTTTTGTTCTTAAAAGTCCAGCAGAGCTAATGGAGTAATTGTCAATCAATATATCAAATCCTTTCCAGAGACCAGACTGTTTGAACCAACCCAAATTTCTAGAAGCCCATAAAAGTCCACAAATGAGAACATGAGAGAGCTCAATTGAAACAATGGTCTTCAACTAGCCTAAAGAAGAACAGATTTAGAATTAACAAACGAACGTGCTAAGATGATTGGGCACAATCCTTAGCAATAATGGTAACAAAAATATTTATTTATTTATTTATTTTTTAAGTCAGCAAAAGCATATATCAAGAGCAAACATAATGATGTGCATGACTCTACAAGATAAAATAGGATCAGAATTCTCTGTTGTGTCGCGCAGATCCAAGGGTTGGGACCACCCTGGGCTGCCTGTCTAAGGCCTCCCAACCCTTGGATCTGCGCTACAGGCAAGCCCAATCTGATAGAATATAACCAATGATAGTAACTAAGTACAAGTCTAGTTGGAATAAAGAAATATTCTTTGATTATGTTCGTGGTACATTATAAGGAGATGTTCTACAACACATTCGAAAATGGGAAGACTCTGAACAAGGAAAAGCAGAAAAGCAAAAAAAGCTTATATAATCTAAAATTTAATGCTTTGGATAAAATTTTATCTAAATTCACCAAAATTCTTAGGAAAGAGTTTTGTGGATTAACCTCTTCAACCACATATTTAGAGGGTGTAAACTATATTCTTTCAAAATTAAAACTATATATTATGAATAATTTTGAAGAATTTGCAAAATAATTTCATAAAAACTATCATCTACTAAATACTGAAAAATCTCAGTTTCAATTACAACATTTTTTTTTTTCTTCTACAAATTAGTTCCACCTTGGGATGAAATTTGTCCGATCAATTATCCTAATATCTTACTGAAACTTCCATTACAGAGATACCCTAGGAAATCCAATAAATCATATTAATAGACAATTAATTCAACATTGTCTAGAAGCTAAAGCAGTTAAACAGATCAAAAAGAAAATAAACCCTAATCTACAATAATATTCTAACAAATAATTAGTAATTTGGTTGTAAACCTAAATGAATTTTGAAAGAAAACGTAAATGGAGAAAATATATAAAAATAAAATCCTTTAATAAATCACATAAATATTTTAGAAAAGAAAACACCAATTTAAACCTAATAAATATTGTAAATGTTAAATATTTTTTGGATGAATATTGTAAATGCTATATTGGTCAAGAAGAATTTTATTATGCAAATAAAAATCCCATAACAAAAGTAAAGGAGCAAAAAGAATGATTAAATATTTAGAAACCAATGACTTAATACTCTGTTTAATTTGGAGAAGAAATATCTGATAGAGATGAAGTTTTATATGAGGTCACTAGAGAAACTGATAGTGACTCAGGTTAAAAATAATTTTTATGCTAAATACAACATCTTCTTCAAACGAGAACCAATTCCTTTAAATGATCTTATACATGAGGATATGATAATTGACACATCCAATTCCATCTAAAAAAGAGATTAAGAAAGAAAAAGCCACATTCACTTGGTGAGGTTGTGGTGAGTTAAGCCCACACTCACTAGGAGAATTTCTAGGGGCACTAGCACGAGCAAAAACAGTTGAAAATTCTACTGTTTGAAAGAGAGTAAAACGACCCGAAATCCCAGGAGCTGATCCAAAATCACCTACTCGATTGACAGGCATAGCTTTTGTAGCTGCTTTATCTGCCTGAAGTCGTGTAAACCAGAAATGAATTAACAAATATGAAGCAAGACCTACTCCCTCCCATCCCAGAAATAATTGAAGAGAGTTATCTCCAGTCACCAACATTGGCATAAAAAAAGTAGGTCTGGATTTTTGTCTCTTGGTTGTTTAATTTAGGCTAGTTTACTTTCCCCCTCTCAGCTTTTATGGTGTACCCATCTAAAAAAAAACAAGATAAAAAAGATTTTTGAGCTTCCTGCTATGAAGCTCGCAAGGGAGCTGTGGATACTGTTGTCTAAACATTAGATGCCTCACACATTGGCTTGTTGAAGTAGTTCAACACATTGTAAATGAGAACCAATTCCTTTAAATGATCTTTAAACAAGAAGATATGATAATTGGCACATCCAATTTCATCATAAAAAAGAAATCAAGAAAGAAAAGCCCAAACTCGGTGAGGTTTTGGTGAGTTAAGCCCACATTCACTAGGAGGTCTCGAGTTCGAGCCTTTTGATAGTTTACTTTCCCCCTCTCATCTTTTATAGTGTACCCATCTAAAAAAATAAGATAAAAAATATTTTTGAGCAATGATAAAAAACAACTAACAGACTCAAGCATACAGTAATAGCCTATATCTTACAAAACTATCAGATTCTTCCAAGATTACTTCACAAAACCAAACAAGAAATAAAACAATAGCACCAAAAAGGTTGAACTCCCTATTTTTCTTGGAGAAATTAACCAGGAAAGGGAAAGAAAAATTGAGGAAATCAAATCCTTAAATATCTACAAAGAAGCAATTATAGATAATGATAAGATTATGTTTTTCTTCTCATCAAGACAAGAAAAGATATGCATATATCTGCAAAATTTAATTTCAAAAAATTAACGAATATTGTCTAGCTGCTTTCCCTCTTTTTTGCCTATAGATGTTCTTACCAATGGACCGTAATGCCCCACAATTTTTTCACAGATGAATGGATAAACTTTTCTCGAAGCTTGAATTTTGTGTTATATATATTGATGACATTTTGGTATTTTTCTAAACCCCTAGAAAACCATAATAAACATTTAAGGTTTGTTTATCTGTGATATATTTATTAATAATGACATAAACCTTAGCCCAAAGAACTTGAGGTTCCAAAAAATTCAACTGAATTCTTAGGAATTATCAAGTTGCAATACCATATTTTAGTTAAAATTAAAGATTTCCCAGATAATATTCAAAATATAAAAAAATTGCAAAGTTTTCTTGGAATTCTTAATTATGAAAAAAAAAAAATTATAGTGGCGTTTATTATTAAACACTGTCGAAGAGACTTTACACCGGAGATGATAAAAAACGCTGTGATTCCTTCGCAGCGGTAGATATGATGACATTTGGGAAAACGACGTCATATACATATAACAGTGTTTTCATACTCTGGAGCAGGTTTGAAAACACCGCAGTAGATCACTTTTCTTGTACTAAGTTAAAAAACAAGCAAGTTTTTTCATGGACTGATCAAAATACTTGATTAATCAAAGACATAAAGGCAGAAATCAACTTAGCACATATTTATTTTCCAAACACTGAAGATTTTTTAATTCTAGAAACTGATGCAAGTAATGAACACTGGAGTGCAGTAGACGAAGCTCGACGTTTAAATAATCCAAAGAAGGAACGGGTTTGCGGATATACTTCAGGAAAATTCTAAGTTAAATGAAATGAAATATATAATCTATAAAAATAGAAATTTTTGTCATAAGAAATGATTTTTAAAATATTTCAAATTTATTTAGCCCCAAAGAAATTTTCAATCCATAATCAAACTGTTCGTGATTTCCTTAAATGTAAAAAATGAGAAAAAAAAATCGTTACGCAAAGAGAGAGAGAGAGAGAATCTGTATGGAGAAAATGCTATAATGTTACTCGAAAAATGATTTTTGTTTGGGAGTATGCCCCTTGTGCCAGCACCCCATTAAATGAGAGGGCACATTCAGACATCGAACGGAAGAGGCACCAGGGTTATTTCACACCCCCTGTGGTAGGGTCTGGGGGATTTTCCCAACACCAGTTAGCTCAATCTCAATCTCAATCTCTTGAAGAATTGAGATACTCACTGGTTCTTTAGATGCAAAATGATATGAGATTACAAAATCTCTGACATTTTCAGAAAGTTGAGATTAAATAAGTTTCAGAATTTTGTAATCCAAATGCCGCCACCTCATTCTCTTTGTATGGCTCTTCTCGTAACATATTGAGCTAGGGCTGTCAATTTCAGTCCCGGCAAGTAGGCTTGATCAAGGCTGAATTGGTCCAGTCTGATCAATAAATGTGTCAGGTTCAAGCCCAGCTCATTTATAATCCATCATTCTCGATGCAAGGATGCAACACAATAGGTGCCCTATTGGGACAGATGGATTATTAGCCCTACATGTATAAAGCTCGATTATTAGACCTTTTACTTAGGTAGACACGCTTAAAGTTCTATTAGAGTCCATTTATAACCCATTATAGATAAGTGGTTAATTTGCCTGTTTAGAACCTATTTAGCCTGATTTAGGATTGAGACCTGCCACTACAAAAAAAAGGCTCTTTAGAGACGGTTTTTTTCTGCTGTTAAAACTATAAAAACCGCCCCTAAAGCTTTTAGGGGCGGTTATTTTTACCACCGGATACCTGTCACTAAATGTGATGCCGCTAATGCTTAGGGGTGGCTTTTTGCTCCTGCACGTAAAACATGTTTTTAGGGGCACTTATATAATCTGCCACTAAAAAGGTACTCTTTAGAGGTGGATAATTACCCTCGCTAAAGATGTACTCTTTAGGGACAGATAATTACCCTCACTAATATATAATAGTCGTTTTTGCATATAAAACTATATCTTATGGAGCGGATTTGTTCCGTCGCTAATAATAATGTCATTTGTGGTAGAATACATACCGCCACTAAAAGCGTATATTGGGACGGATCGTTTATGTCACACCCCGTTCACACTGAATCGGAGCGGTGACCGAGTTAACACCGGTTAACCCAAACCTGCCAGGATCATCAGATACTGTATTCCACCACAGCATACACACACTAACACAAGTTCATCAGATCAGCGGAAGACTAAGTTTTTACCTATGAATAAATCTCATATACTTGATACCCGAATTGTGATACAATAAATATATACATTTGGGCCTGAAGGCATGATATATACACAAAAAGAATAAAATTCAAATATCAAGTATATACAGGAAATCATCAAAAACCATAAGAGTACACAGCTCAGCTCGGCTCGGTTTCAAGGCTGGAGCTCAGCTCGGCATTAGGGGTTGTGCCCAGCTCGGCATCATATAGAAGAGCTCAGCTCGGCCTCGGAAGTGGAGCTCAGCACGGCCTCCAGGGTGGAGCTCAGCTCGGCCTCAGAACTGCTGTCCTGCAGCACAGCTCTCGCACGAGCAGTCTACGCCGTGCTCAAACTCCTCAGGGGTCCACCAGTCCTCTTCAGGAAACTCGACTGTGGGACCCACCCCATGCTCCTCAGATGTTTGACCTGCAAAATCATCTAAAAAGGGGTGCACACGTGGGATGAGCTCACTAGCTCAGTAAGTAGAAAGATGGACCACACAGCAGTCCACACATCACAACACATCAT
>NC_056567.1:12905891-12922684 GCF_013358625.1 Macadamia integrifolia
ATTTATGGATTCCAAGCATGTTTCTACCAAAATTTTTGGGATCTTATTAGCATTGATGTTTGCCAATTTGTTTATAATTTCTTCTCTAATTTCTCCCTCCCCTTTGGAACTAATCATACCTTGCTTTATCTCATCCAAAAAAAAAGGCTTCTCTGAAGATTTCAGATTTATTAGCCTGTCATGTAAAGTATAAAATTATTGTAAAAATTTTGGCTAATAGACTTAAAAACCACTTCACCTCTTTTATTTCTCCCTTTCAAGCTGCTTTTATTCCTGGTAGACAAATCTCGGACAATATTGTGATTGCCCACGAGATCTTTCATTGTTTGAAAGAAAAAAAAGGGACAGGAAAGGTTGGTTTTGTGGCTATTAAAATTGACATGTCTAAAGCTTATGATAGATTGGAATGTGGGCTTATGAGGGCCATTTTTTAATTTCTCGGATTTAGAAAAATTTGGTGTGACTTGATTTATTTTCTTATATCTTCGGTCTCTTATTCTATTAAATTGGAAAGATCTTCCTTTGATCTTATGAATTCTCTTGTGGAATCCGATAAGGCAGCCTGTTAAGTCCTTATCTCTTTATCTGTGTCATGGAAGTTCTATCTTGTCTCCTCTCGACTTACCGGGATTTTAATTTGTTCAAAGGAATTAAGATTGCCCACAGAGCTCCTAAGGTTTCTCATCTTCTTTTTGCGGATGATATATTTATTTTCTCTCTTGCTACTACAGATGATTTTTTGACAATTAAAGCTGTGCTTGATTTGTTTTCTAATCTCTCTAGGTAAAATATTAATTATTCTAAGAGTGGACTATTTTTTAGTAACAATGTAACTGTTTCTGAAAAAGCTAGACACAGTTCTATCCTTAGTATCAAGGAAATCACTAAGGATGCCTCCTATCTAGGAACTGATCTCCTTCATCCTAGATCCCACGTATCTAAACTTACAAAAGTTGTGGACAGAATGGATAAAAGACTATCCATTTGAAAACCCAACCTTCTTTCTTATACTGGTAGGAAAGTTAAGGTTCAACCTGCTTTTTACTTCATCCCAACCTACCTGATGTTGTGTTTTGCCTTTCCTGAAAAAACTTGTCAAAATACTTATTCTATTTGTTTTCGCTTTTGGAATGGCTCAAATACTTCGTCAAAAAAATTACACCTCATTTCTTGGAAAAGAATTTGTTCTCCCACCAACCAAGGAAGTCTGGGCTTAATACTTGCCAACACTTAGAAAAAAGCTCTTCTCTTAAAGTTTAATTGGCATTTAATTAAAGAACAAAATTCCTTCTGAGCTCAGATTATCAAAGCTAATATTTTCCTAACACCTCTGTCTTTGATCCATCAACTATGGAAAAAAAAAAGGGTCGTGGATTTGGAATATATAGTGTTGTCTCTATCCTTCCTCTCTTCCAAAAAATGGTTCTTGTTAATCTTGGGATTAGTCAACTGTCTTATTTCTGGTTTGATCCTTGGATACCTACCATCCTTGAACATAAGATACCTTTGAACTCTCCCCCTTCGTACCCAAATTTTCATGTCGATAGTTTTATCGTTAATAATGGGTGGAATGTGTTATCCTTGAACACCCTTATTCCCACCCATATCACCAATGAAGTGATCAAATTTTTATTAAATTCAGAAGAATGAAGTATGTGTATAAGGGAAAAGAATCTAATCATACTATGATTTGCTTATAGGATTTTGCTAAAAGGCTAGCTTAGGGAATGCCTTTGCTACTGACCTAGATGTTATAACACACTCTTTAGCTTAATGTATTTTTCTTTCTTTTTTGTCAAAAAAAAAAAAAAAAAAAAAAAAAAAAAAAAAAAAAAAAAAAAAAAAAAAAAAAAAAACAGAAACAAAAGCAAAAACAAAATTGAAAAAGAGATTTGGTATAAGAAGTAACTCTCTAGTGGTCATAGGTATTATTTCAGCTACCATAATTAAAAAGATAGGACTGGTCAACCTTCATGAGCCCTTAATTTTAGCCTTAAAGATAGATGTGATGTCAAGGGTGTATTTTAGGAAGTTTAATATTATATTCTTCTTTGACTGGATGAACAATAAGTGATTTGGGGATTAAGTAAATATTTTCAAAATCTTTACTTGTATCATTGTAAAACAAACTTTCAATGTACTTATCTTATAATTATTTTATTTTATTTTATTTTATTTTTTAATCTCTTGGACTAGGTAATTTCCCCATTATTGAAAGGGAAAAGCTGTTTCTAATCGATCCGGTTATAAAAGATTTTGTGACCTCTCATCTTTTACCCCTATGTTTCTCATTTGGGTAATCTAGAGCTAGGGACAAGATAAGTAATTCCAGTTTTGGCTTGGCTCTATTAATGTGGCTTAGCTTGTTAAATGTCTCAACTTGAGCCCTACAAAAAAAATAGGGGTGGCTTTGACTTGAGCCAAACCTCCTCGTTTTCCTGTTCCTTGCAAGTTGGAACTGATCTGGCTCCTCTCCACAAAGGGAATCACCAAGATAGTGTCCATAGGGACCGACGCTATTGACACCTGTCCTTTTAATTAGATCCGACAGTTAGATTTGCTTTTCCAAAAAACCACCCATGCTCAAGATGGATGACCCATACCCGTGAGAACCTATTCGGACTCTTCTCCCCAAAAACATAGAGGGTCTCCACTTCTCCCTCAAAAAGTAGAACTATGGGGCCTTTTCTCCCCCCCAAACGAAATTGTTGCCTCTTGTTTGAATCCTCAAGAAGACACTTGTTGCTGCCGAGAATTCGTGGAAGATTGAGCATTGATCCTACAAAAGCACAGAAGGCAGAGTCCTGGAGGTGGCTCTGGGATTAGTCCTCCGACGCCCAAGTTAGAGACTCATGCAACAGTGTTTCAAAGAGCAATGGAGAGTGAGTGAACTTACCCACTACCTCCTCTCGGGTTCTAGGGTTGATCCTTGTAGAGTCTTACTAGGAAACGTCCCCCTACTTCTAAGGGGCTTGAGGTGGTTTTGGAGGACTCCATCTCGCACGTCCTTCCCCTCTGTGGTGAATATTCCTTGCCTAGGAAAATAGAGTCCTACTATGACTCTATTTCTGGAGAGAGACTCAAGTCTCTCACTATCTTGGCATTTGAGGTCCTTAGTTATATGTGGTATTTTGAATATCTACTATAGATGGATGTGTAGATGGACGCCTCATGCCCATACCTGACTGGGTGGCTTAATTTGTGCATATCAGAAGCCCCCATCCTTTCTCTAAGGAACATTTTTAGTGGAAGTAATAATTCTTGAAGCAACCTAGGATTCTTTTTCTCGTTTTTTTTTTATATCCTTCGGACCTGTTCGTTTAGCTTCGGCCTGAACCCTTTGGGTGGGTCTGCTCGGCCTTGGCTTGAGCCCCCAGTCGAGGGGGAACCCTTTGATCAGGCCTACTTGGCCTTAGCTTGAGCCCCCAACTGAGGGAGGACCCTTCGATCAGGTCTGTTCGGCCCTAGCCTAAGCCCACAACCGAGGGAGACTAATCGAGGGTCATCTATGTTTAAATTCACTCATGTGTCTGACTTGAGTGAGCCTCAGGAGTCCCACTTGATGATGTGTCACAGTCATTAATGTCTTTGGGGAGTCGGATCTTCGCTTCTTCGCTTATAAAAGGTGTCCTTTACTCATTTTTGGCATTTCATTCTTCTAGCAGGGGCTGTCGTCCTTCAATCTTCCTTCCTTTCATCGTCTTTCAGTTTTTACCAATGTCTTACTTAACTCCAGAAGTAAGTGTCTTGGTGTCTAATGTCTAGTTCCTTCAGTAGTGGTCCTTCGTCCACCGAGGGGAGGTGTCTAACCCTAGGGGTCGATCTCCCGAAGCTATACGAGGGATGTCCTCGGATTCAACCCCCGACTCTCCATCCTCTTAGGTCTCTTCTTCGGTTTCCATACCTCGGGGTTCCAATGGTGACTCGAATGGGGAGGACTTTAGAGAGGTGGTCTTCGAGTCCCAAGCCCAAAATGATGATGCAATAAAAGTAGAGGCTAGGGACATTGTGTCCACTATGACTGAGTCCGAGCTTGTGGAGTTGAGGGTATGCTACAGTGTCCCAAATGCCTTTGTCCTTCGGCTAGCGAAGCGAACTGATAGGGCTAGCTATAGGAATCCTGGGGAGTGATGCCTCTACAAAGAGGTATTCATGGCCAGACTTCAGATTCCCCTCCATGCTTTCTTCACCCCAGTGTTTCAGCACTACGGGATCTCCCCAACCTAACTCACACCGAATGGGTATAGGAAGATCCTTAGTTTCATCGTCTTTTTCTCTTGGCACCGAAGGCCTCTATCTTTGCCTCTATTTGTCAACTACTTCCTCCTTCATGCAACCAAGGGGGATTCAAACTGATATTACTTTAGCCCTCGAAAGGACATAAGACTGCTGAACGGATACCTAACGTCGATTCATGGCTAGAAGTTCAAATACTTCTTCATGAAGTCACCCAAGGGGTTCCCCTTCAGCACCGTTTGGGATCTTTTAGATTTGAGATCCTTGAATTCCGTACCTACCCTCTTCGGGACAGATGCAGAGTCAGTGAAAATGGCCAATCATAAGATGCTTTATCCTCCAGGTGAGTCCAATAGTCACAAGTCTAACGTTGTCCTATTCAGATTCGGACTTATCCCGGGTGAGTCCTAGGCCTACTCGAATTTGTTCTTACTTCGGTTCTTCGAGTTTCGTACTAACTTTTCTTGTTTCCATTGCAGGGCAACTCACAAGGGCTGAGATCAAGGCAGCGACGGCCGAAAGGCAAGCTAAGGCAAGGGAGGAGTAGCTCCAAAAGAAGGAGAAGAGGAAGGCCCCAACTCCCAAATCTTATGCGAGGAAGGAGAAGAACAAAGCAGACAACCCTACTCCAAAAACCATCTAGGCACTTGCCGCTCCAATCCATGGTGCATCACACCCTTGAGGTCCCCTCCAAAGCCCTGGGTAGACCGAGGCTGAATCGAAGTAGGCTTCATCCTCGGATGGTCTGTCAAGGAAGATGATTCCTATGCTATCGAGCGAGTGGCTCGGGAGCTGGTGCAGAAGGGTAGGCTTCTGAGGGATGTCGTCAAAGTCTAGGACCAGGGCACTTCGGCCATGGTCACTAGTACATGTATCTTCATGGCGGGGGCAATCCTTCGTCCTTCCTAGTTCGTCCTTATCTTTTCCTTTCTCTTCTTTTTTTTTTTTTTTTTTTCAAGAATGACTAAGTGTGGGTTGTTGTTTTATAGTTGTCCATGTTGAAAACCTGGCCACGTGGCGGTGATGATGTGGTCAGTTTTGGTGACATGGCCAAAAGTGATGACATTATAGTGTTTAGTGTCACCGATGAGATAACATAGCCACATTGTATGCATAGAGTGGTTTGATTCATCCATGGTAGGTGGTGCGGGTTTCTGGGTCAAAACTGACAAAATTGGCCTATATATTCTCAGGGGCATTTTTTGCAGGAAAAATGATATTTTTTGAAGACCATTTCTTCATAAAAAAGATAGATTGTAATTTATCTAGTCCAATGCATATGATTTCATCACGTTCTGATATGGTATGAAGAAGTTACGATATTTGTGGTAGTCGTGGATAGTTTCGATATTGAAGATGAATTTTTTGGAAGAAGTTTTCTCTATGTAACGATACGACAAAAATCCGATCTTTTCAATGGTTTTGATTTCGTCTCGTTTCGATTACATATGAGGAAGATGCAACATCAGAAAGGTCTAGGGGCATTTTGATCTATTTACATGGATAAGTCAGATGATCAGGTCTTCTGGAAAGTTGTAGAGCGTCCAATCATGGTTCCAACGCACTTTGTTTCGTCTCGATCGAAATTGTATAAAAAAGTTACATGTGCTTCTGTGAAGCCGGTTCAAAAATCCAAACTGGAAAATCACCAATTGCTCTCAATGTTTGGTGGATTTTCCAGATTTTAATTTTGAAATTTCAGGGGCTTTTGTGTAATTTTGAGATTTTGAAGGTCTGAGTTGCTGGGGGTCTTTAAGCACCGAAATATATGGATGCAGGGGCTTGGTTGTAATAAAAAGGAATATAGGGTTGTAGAATGAAGGGCTCAGATGAAGCCACGTAGGCCTTATTCCCATCAAAAGGCTACTGACATTGGGTGCTAAAGTGACGGACCAGATTCCATTGTGAGATCAGCCATTGTTTAGGTAGATAAACCTTGATGCTCTAGGGTTGCACCTAATCAAGGCGCGTGGTGGTGTTTCGTGCGTGCGTAGAAGGTATTATATAGATTCTGATCTTAAATATCTCATGAGATCTGATCGAAGCAATTCTTGACGAATTCTAATCCTACGGCTGTAAGCCGTTTTAAGCTTAATGAGAGCCATCCGACAGCTTTCCGAAAAATGCATTCATCAAGCCAATCAGAACTTGACAACGCGCATTAGTTTATAAGAAAACTAATTATACGTACGAGACGTGGGGAGCCCCCTCCTCCATCGGTGGTGCCAGAAAAGAAATTATTTGATTTGCGCGACCAATGCGTCAGTCTTGCTGAGAGGTATTGTCGACGTTTGTTTGATACTCCTATGAATGTCGGCTTGTGTTGGTTACCTATGTGGTCATCCTCACCTGTGAAGGATGGGCTCCCCGTTTTCAGCATGACATCATTGAGATTCTAATCTTGTGGTTGGGCTTTCTTGTTCGTTATTTAAATCCGACGATTAAGATTAAAAGATTCTTTTTGATGAGATCTACGACCAAATCTGCACCTATGTTGCGCGTGCTGCCGGCGTATCCTACGCCACTCCTCTGAAGATTCTATTTCAGGCTATCTCATTCCTCCAACTTTAAATGGCCATATCTCCCTAACCATAAGGCCAAATTCATCCATTCAAGTTGCAACTTCTTCATTTTTTTGAGCTATAAACATTGAAAGAAAAAAAAAATAAGGGTTTCAGTGAGTGAAAGGCTATAGATTTGGTGCGTGAATCTCCTCCCTCTATTATTGACCATTAAAGAGCTTGAAGGTTTCATGTGAGTTGTTTTATACTCTATTAATGATGGTTTAGAATGGTAGTTGGGTGGTATTGATGATACCTTATTTTCAAGCCAAGGGAAGAAGAAGAATGAAGAGAGGACTATCCCCCTTTGTTGGTAGAACCATAAATGGGTTTTGTTGCTCAATAGGAGTGTTGTTTAGTCCATTAATGAGGTTTTGAGGAGGTGGTTGAGGTGTGTTGATGATGCATTGACTCAAAGCCAAAGAGGAAGAGAAGAGAGCAAATGAGGGTTTTTTTGTCGTTGCTTTGAAGAGCAAGAAGCCAAAGGGGAGAGAAGGTGTAACACCAAACTTGTCATTGTAAGTTTTCAGTCATCCCAGGCAACTGATTGTGAGATTCCTTAACCTTTGATTTATATTATATGCATACATAATGATATGTATGTATGCTAGGATTAGGTGTGGATGAATTGTATACATGCTAGGTTAGTTGTGGATGGACTATAAGCATGCTAGCTAGTTGTGGATGTATATGCTAGGCAGGGCTTGATTGTAAGGTATTGATATAAGCCCAAATTTATTGTATTCTTACATTGAGTGCTTAGTGGGTGCTAAGCACTGGGAGCGGGTGCTATACATTGTACTGGCACAACGAGTGCCATCTCAAATTCGGCTTGAAAAAATTGGGTATGGGTGCTCCCGACTGTGGGTGCAGTCAAAAGTAATGTATTGAGTAGGTACGAAACTTTACAAGCAATATTCTTGAGATGTGGCAAATTACCGAATCTCGTAAAAACCTTGTGTTGTGGGTGCTTGTCATTTTTATTTTATATTAAAGTACGTGGAATGCAAAATGGGTATGCACACTTGAAAGTGTCTATGAGAGGCTGAGTATGCATAAGACTGTGTGCAAACAGGGACAGGTGCAAGGACAGGTGTCTCAGGGTTTGCTTGCTTAGATAACAGACAGGTTTTTGAAAATCGGAATCTGACTCACTGATTCATCTCCCCTCTCAGTGATTTCCAGGTTACAACATGGGAATGTTTCGTAGGCCAACAACCAAGTCGCTCAACTTGCCATTCATTTTGAGGCTTTGGCTAGGGACCTCGAGGAGTCCGAACGTGAGCGATCGGCCCTCGAAAATGAGCGCACCATCCTCCTCGAGAAGGTGGAGCACCTGGAGACCAAGTTAGATTGGGCTCGCCAAGAGTATGAACACGAGCTTTCAGAGCTGAAGGCGCAGGTGCCGAACAAGCTTCGAGAGACCAAGATCAGAGGTATCAAGAAGTACAAGGGCACAGATGTGTATAGGCAGGAGGTGACCTGTGCAGTTGCCCCAAGATATGACATGGGGGCCACCGAGGTTCAAGACTAGATACTCAAGCACCACCTAGGAATCTCCTTTGAAGGGAGTGGTCTTATCTTCGAAAACGAGGGAGGTAAGGAGGCTCCTACTGTTACCAAGGTGGCTGTCGACGAAAATTTGTTTGTTGCAAGTGAAGGAAAGTTTTAGACCAAAGAAAGTGTCCCTTCAATTCATGTATAAGGTTCTAATCATGCTTGAGGTTGGCATACATCAGTCAGTGCTAGTGGTAGAGAGAAGAGAAAGAAGGGAGGAGCTGATAAGATATCTAGTTCGTTGTTGTGATCTCGTTGGTGTGTATTTCATGGTCAAGCACTTCTAGGAGAGCTATTGAGACATGCGGATGAGTATTATCAGTCGTCAAAAAGTCTGAGGAAGAAGGCTAAAGATGGTTGGGCTGCAGCGACCCAATGGAGAGGAAAGTGGGAAGAGGTGGAGAAAGCGAAGAATTCGGCTAAGATGGAGATTGCTATTAAGGAAAGGGAGATGGCGAGCATGAGGTGAGAAAAGTGGAGACTGTGGCTAAATTGTTATGTGCTGAGAAGGATTTAGATAAAAAAAAATGTGGAGAATGAGCGATTGACCAAGGAGGTGGCAAGCTTGAAAGATGCTCTTTATACCCAGGTGAAGCTTACTCATATGCATACAACTGAGGCTAACCATGCTTATAAAAAGGGTAACGTTGAGGCGCTCGAGCGTTATAAATGATCTGATGACTTTGATCACGAATTGGCTCTTCGTGGAGCTCGGTTGTACCTTAAGGGGATGTTGCTTGATCGGGAGGAAGCATTGCATCGACAGTCTAATCTTGACCTGAGTTGTTTTTCTTGAGAATGGGAGAAGGTAGAGCGTTTGAAGGTAACGTTGGATGACCAAACTTCTTTGATCTCTACTGCTGCTATCTTGCCTGCTCCTAATCACACTACCCCCGATAATACGCTTCCTAAGAGTCCCTCCATTGTTGTTATTTGTCCTGTTGTTGCTGCCACCCCACCGAATGCTTATTTTGCTCCTCTCAATAATGTAGATGGTTGATCTTTGTTTGAATAGTTCTTCTTTTTGCTCTTGTTCCCATTGAGATTTTGAATCTTTTTCCTTTTATGGCTTTGTTTATAAGTGAAACTTGATATCCGTTTTTGTTAGTGGGAAATTCGTACTTTGGTCATGAGGTTGGTAATTTGTGTGGAATGGTTTTTTTTAGTACTGTGATCGGTTTTTGTAATGAAGTGGAGGTTTGCAAGGTAGGAGATTCTAAGTGTAGAAGTTCGGAAATTTTTCGTAATAGAGAGATTGGGGATTCTAAACCTGCAAAATTTTCTTAGTTGAGAGGCAGGAAATTCTAAGTATAGAAGCTCGCAAAATCCTCGTAATAGAGAGGTAGAAAAGTCTAAGTATAGAAGCTCGCAAAATCCTCGTAATAAAGAGGCAGGAGATTCTAAGTGTAGAATGCTCGCAAGGTCCTCGCAATAAAGAGGCAGGAGATTCTAAGTATAGAAGCTCGCAAAATCCTCGTAATAGAAAGGCAAGAGATTAGAAGTGTAGAATGCTCGCAAGGTCCTCGTAGTAAAGTAGCGGATTGGTGCATGTCATCTGAAGGGAGGAATATGCTCTTTTCAACAGTTGCAGCTAGAGTAAAAATTTCTTTGAATGATGCTTGCTTTATCGATAAAATTTCTTAAAATTTATAGAGTTCCATGATCTCTCAATCTTCTTTCCTTCAATGGTTTTGAGGTGATAGGTTCCTGGTTTGATTATTTTGACCACTCTGTGTGGTCCTTCCCCATTGGGGGAGAGCTTCCCTTGATTTCTTGGATTTGAGACTTCTGCCCGTCTTAAAACCAAGTCGCCGAGCTAGAAGAGACATTCTACGACCTTGGTGTTAGATTGGCGAGCAACCTTTTGTTGATAAATTGCCATCTTCCCCCGTGCTTGATCTCTAACTTCTTCTAATAAGTCTAGGTCATTTTCCAACCCTTCTGTATTTGTGCATTCTTTGAACGAGCTCACCCGAAGTGATACTGCTCCAATTTCCACTGGCTGACTGCTTCTGTCCCGTATGTGAGGGAGTATGGAGTTTCCCCTGTTGTTGTTCTCTCTGTTGTTCGGTAAGCCCATAATATGCTTAGTAGCTCTCCCACCCGTTTGCTTTTGGATTCATCTAACCTCTTCTTGATGCTTTGAAGCAGAGTCCTGTTCGCATTCTCGGTTAGCCCATTGGTTTGAGGATACCCTACAAAAGTTTTACTATGAACAATCATCAGATCTCTGCACAGCTTGGAGAAGCTTTTATTATCATATTGCTTCCCATTATCGATAATCAGGACTCGTGGTATGCCAAATCAAAAAATGACTGATGTTTTGAAGAAGTTAGATGTGTTGTGCTCTGTGATAGTTGCTAATGCTTCTGCTTCCACCCATTTTGTAAAGTAGTCGATTGCTACTATGACAAATTTACTCTATTTGGCAGCTATTGGGAAAGGCCCTAGTATATCCCGTAATACCCTGCTTCTTAAACCCGGTCTGATTTCGCAGTTGAACCGGTTTAACCGTGCAGGGACCGAACCAGAGGGAGTTAGAGCGGGTTCCTTATGGGCTATGATGGCAAGGGTGACCTTAAACACTGGCTGGCCCGACAAGTCCGAGCCAGTGCCAGAAGAGACGGGAGTGCCCAAGCTGTGTACATGCACCTACCATAAGGCCATGTACAGATAAAGTAGGTATTGTAGCCGTATATTAAGGTATATACGTATGCTACATCGTATGCCAGGGGTGGGGTTCACGCCGAGGCCCGAACTCTGTCAAAATCCCAAGTTTGGCCTCAGGTGGGCGGACAGGTGGGTGCACCCACCCACCTGAGTGACCCATTCATGTGCCCTATTCACTTATTCAAGAATTATATATCTAGCTTTATGTTTTTCTTTTCTTTTCATTTATGACACCCGTACGTTGGTGAGAAGAGTAAAGAGGAGAGAGAAAAGAAAGGGAGGAAGAAAGGAAGAGAAGGAAGAGGAAGAAAAGAGGGATTTCAGCAGCACCGAAGCTTGATCTTCCCATTCCCGCACCGGAAGAGTGATCTTCAACTCTAGATCTACATTTGGAGGTAAGCAAAGTCGGGTTCCCTGAACATTCACCATACCCAAGCTTAAACCCTTGATTTGAGTAGGGTTTCTTGAGATCTTGTAAATCCCCTTTGAAATGATGAATCTAAGGGTTAATAAATGATTTATGTGTTGATCTTGAAGGATTTGAAGAGATATTGACAAGGTGGAAGAAGCGTTGTGGGTTTGAAGTGATTTGGCGGGTTTGAAGTTGTTCTTGAGCAAAGAAGGTAAGATGGTTTCCCCTCACTTTAATCTAACCTAGATCTAGGTTAGAGCCATCCTATAAGACTTGAAAGTGTGAAGAATAGGTTGGGAAAAGCCCCCATTTGAATCCCCAAAGAATGGAGGAAGTTGGGAAGAAACGGTAGTTTTTCCGCCAAGACCGGTGGGTGCAACCGGTGGGCCCCTACCCGCCTGTGGGCACCCACCTGAGAGGGCAAGGGGGCTTCGGGCACAACCGGCGGGCCCAACCGGCTGGCCACCCTACCCGCCGGTCCTAGTAGGGGCCCCTGGCCCAATCGGCGAGTGGAACAGGCAGGCCCTACTGGCGGGCCCCTACCCGCTGGTCCAAACCGGTGGGTAGGACCAGTGGGCCAGACAGCCCACCTGTCTGACCCACCCGTGTGGCCTCGAAGGTGATTCTTACGTCCGATTGGACCCAAATCGGATGTGTGACCTTCTTTTAATGTTCTAAACATGATTTGGTCATCGAATCTCGTTAATTTTGATTCCAAATGGTGAAGTACTAACTCCGCTCAATTATGTTAGGTTCACCAAATCCTACCCGATTCGCACCGGATCTCTCCCGTACTGAACGGGAATCCTTGTATACTACAGGTAAGTGGGGAGAGGATGTTTGGCCTTGTTTCAAGGCATTGTTTGGCATTCATTTAATTATATCTAGTCTATTCATGCCATCATGAATATGCTATGTAGATTAGTCATTCCTCACATTGTTATGCATATGTGCTATGTTTACTTTCTAAATGCCAATTGAATGAGATGTTTATATGTTGAATGTGGACATCATGGTGCATGATGCATTGATAGACTAGATGCCATAGTCGGCTTGAAAACGAGTGCATTGGTGGCCCGTGGAATGGGACACGGAGGCACTATGCAATCGTACTATTGTCATATAAAAGCATGCGGTATTAGGATTTTCACCATCCCGTGCTACGACCCTTCCCAACAGGGGTTAAGGTGTTGGGTTATCATTTGGGGGGGAAGCAGTGGTCGCGGTCGTCGGGTCACTATGGCGGTTAGACATAACGCCCGGTGGGTCATGTAGGACAGCCGGCAACCCCGGTGGTACATTCAAGAGGGTCAATCGTACTGCTTTTAAATTACTGAAGTCAGCACCTTTATTTTCAATCATTTATATTTCTGTTGAGAGCCGGTGGACGGCATTGTCTTTACTTTTTCGAGTACTCACGGTGGGCCTTCTCCGACAGCCCTATGGGCGTATCGCGGGAGGGAGTTCGCGGCTCGTACCCGGAGTATACGCGCACTGTGGTTGTAGTAGCACTAAAACCAAGGACTTAGTAATGTTGCTTAGGTGGATGTGATTTAAAATGTATAGCATGGCATGTAGTGCATATGATGTGTTATGATGTGTGGACTGCTGTGTGGTCCATCTTTCTACTTACTGAGCTAGTGAGCTCATCCCACGTGTACACCCCCTTTTTAGATGATTTTGCAGGTCATACATCTGAGGAGCATGGGGTGGGTCCCACAGTCGAGTTTCCTGAAGAGGACTGGTGGACCCCTGAGGAGTTTGAGCACGGCGTAGACTGCTTGTGCGAGAGCTGTGCTGCGGGACAGCAGTTCTGAGGCCGAGCTGAGCTCCACCTTGGGGGCCGTGCTGAGCTCCACTACCGAGGCCGAGCTGAGCTCTTCTATGTGATGCCGAGCTGGGCACAACCCTTGATGCCGAGCTGAGCTCCAGCCTTGATACCGAGCCGAGCTGTGTACTCTGATGATTTTTTATGAATTCTTATATATACTTGATATTTGAACTTTATTCTTTTTGTGTATATATCATGCCTTCGGGCCCAAATGTATATAATTATTGTATCACCATTTGGGTATCAAGTATATGGGAATTATTTACAGGTAAAACTTAGTCTTCCGCTGATCTGATGAACTTATGTTAGTGTGTGTATGCTGTGGTGGAATACAGTATCTGATGATCCTGGCAGGTTTGGGTTAACCGGTGTTAACTCGGTCACCGCTCCGGTTCAGTGTGAACGGGGTGTGACAAACGGTGGTATCAGAGCGTGATGCTCTGCTCCACTCACAGCATACCATTAGAATCCCGTAGACTCTATAATAGGAAAATGGGGTTGGGTTAATATAAAAGCTTTAAAGATTAAAAGCTAAAGAAAGAAAGTATAAAAAGGGATTGCATTATATATTGCATTCATGGCATGCGTGAGTATAGATAAAAAGGGGATTAGGTTGGTGATGTAACCTATAGAGTACTATTTCGACGAAATTTCGATAGCATAATGGCGTAAAATGGGATTTCCAAAAATTTTACACAAATACCTGATAAACAACAGATAATAAATATAACAAAGATCACAGATGGCACAATACATCACAACAAAATCACACAAGCACTCCACATATGAAATCACCACAAAAATCCACTATCCAAAGATATTTTATTCCATAAATAAAACCAGTTACAATACATATACAAGGAATGAGAATAAATAAATATACAATGTCTACAAAAAAGGAGAAAACGGGTAAACAGCTAGTGTGGGCGAGCCAAGCCCTCACTGGTCGTCGTCATCGTCGTCGATGATCACCACGTTCGCCGGAGGCCTGGAGTTGACGTCGAAGCGGTGATCGTAATAATCGAACCTCGCGTTCACCAGCCGTACCTCCCTCCGTAGCCAGCCAAAATCTGTTGAGATAGCGTTGGCCCTGGTGTCCAAGTCCTGACCCAGCCTAAGGAAGGAATCCTCCAAGGTGGTCTGCCTCTCCATAAGGCGTTCCTCCCTGGAGACAATCTCGTCCAGCTGCCTCAGTATCTGAACCTAGCCATCCTGCAAGGCCCGCATGGAGGACGTCATGCCCTCAAAGTCATAGGCACCACTCCCAGGTGGTGGGGCTGTAGCTCTAGAAGAACTAGGACCAGGACCTCTCGACTCCTGAGGCGCCTCCTCAGGGATGCTGCCACCCATCAGATCCTCCTCCTCGTCCTGAGGAACGTAGTCCTCATCCTCCTCACTGGACTCCTCCTCCATGAGGACATCCTCCATAGGGGCAGCCCTCCTAACCCTACCTCTTTGAACTCCTGATCTCGGAGGTGAATCCATGAGGGTCTGGAGACCCATCTTCAGGAGGTTTCTCCGGTCGAACCTATCAGCCGGAGTCTTCCCCTCCTCACCGCTCAGATCCACCCCGAAGAACTCAAAGATCCTAGTGAGGATCCTGCCGTAAGGGAATCCTCCATCCTCTGGGTGGGAAGTATGGTGCTCCATCGTTCTGAGAATAATATAGGGAAGGCACAAGTGCTCGCTGCCTCCCTCTGCGGCCGTGAAAATGCAAAATGCAATGAAAGCCGCCATGAAACCCACCTGGTTCCGATGACCTCCTCTGGGAAGCAGGTTGAACTGGATCAACCGGGCGAATAGACGAACCTCAGGGTAGAAGGATGTCTCGGACTCCGGGCGACTGCTGCTGCCGCAGATGGTCTCATAGATGAAGTCCGGTGTCGCCAGGCTCATGAACGGTCCCTGAGGCCTACCCCTGGGGGGACTGTAGTATCGGTGTCCCGCCGTCGATATACCCAAAATACTGGCCAAGGTGCCCACCGTCAGCTGGATGTCCACTCCCTTCACCAAGCTGCTGATGGTGAACTCCCCGTACTGATACGACACCTCTAGGTTACAATAGAACCGACGGACGAGCTGCTCGTAGCATGGTCGGTCCACATGAAGAATAGAGTCCCAGCCCAATGCTGAGAACCTCTCCTGAAGCCTAGCCTTGTGGAAGTCCTCGACTACCACGGTCTTCTCCATCAACACTGACCCCTTCAGGAAGTTGAGCCAGTTGGCTGCGGCCTCGGCACTGAGGAAGTGCTCCTCATCATAGTCTGAAGGGTCAGACTGGGCAGGTGCGGGTCTCCCTGTGCGAGGAGCTGAAGAGCTGGTCTCCGCACTCTTCCGCTTAGAAGCGGTGGTCTTGCGCCTAACGCCAGAGGAAGATGGCCCTTTGCCGGTGCGTGACGACATCCTGGCAATAAGAAAAGAAAGTAGGGATTAGTACAGGAAGGAAAAATGACAGCAGCATTAAAAAGGGGAAATCCAAAACCCAATTCATGCAAAACGGGAACGACAAAAATCTAAGAACGATAGGAAACCTATGACATGATGAACGATAGTTGACAACGCATAGAAACATCCCAAAACAGTAAAATGACAGCAAAAGCAAAGAGCATATATAACACGAGGGGATTCAAGTCCAATGCGTAAATTCGAACATAATGGAGAACAACCGGAAACCATAGGACTAAGACGAAATGCCATAGTAGCGGGATCATGAAAGTGCAAGAACATACCCAAATAGACTATGGAGTTCCATAAATACAAGTATGGGATGAAAATCAAGGAAACCAATGCCAAAAATAGGGATTTTCATGGAAATACATGGGGGATTCCAAGCATAATGGATGATTCATGAAATCTAAAGCATATCAAGCACAAAACAAGTGAAATGCATCACAAGGGAATCATCAATTGGAGAAAAGGATCAAAAAATTTAAGAAACCCCAAAATTTGGAAACCTAGGGCACAAATTGGGGTTTTCTCCAAATGAAGAGACAAAATCCCTATAAACTACAAATGGCCACAGTAGAAGCATCACAATCACATGGTAATACTATTCTATGGTGAAAAATATGGAAGGGAAGCCTAGAAAGTAAACCTTATTCATGCATTCTATACAAATGGAAACTCTGAAAAAAGGAAGAAGGAGGAACTTACTTGAATGAGGGTGAGTTGACTCTTCTCTAAAGCGCCGAGTGGGTGAGTAGACTCGCGAGTAGAAGCGCCGAGGAGACCTCCAAGATCGCCCAAGGAAGAAAGGAAGAAAGAGAAAGGAGATGGGGAAAGAGACAAGACAGAATAGGGTCTGTAGGGCCCTGTTCGTGTTTTAACACGGGCAAGACCGGCGGGTATAACCGGCGGGCCCCTACCCGTCGGTGTAAGGCAGTAAGATAACCGGCGGGCTCCTACCCGCCGGTGCAGCCCACCGGTTATGACAGTTGGGAAATTTTGAAAATTTTTCTTCTTTTCTTTTTCCCTTCTTTCCTCCTAGCAATGATTTCATTGATTTTCATTATGGATATTATTCCTA
>NC_056567.1:12922704-12927149 GCF_013358625.1 Macadamia integrifolia
CCCTATGGGCGTATCGCGGGAGGGAGTTCGCGGCTCGTACCCGGAGTATACGCACACTGTGGTTGTAGTAGCACTAAAACCAAAGACTTAGTAATGTTGTTTAGGTGGATAAGATTTAAAATGAATTACATTGCATATAGTGCATATGAATGTGAATGTTTGTGTGGTCTTTCTTTTCATTTACTGAGCTAGTGAACTCATCCCACGTGCACACCTCTTTTAGATGATTTTACAGGTCACCCGCCTGAAGATCATGAGTCAGGCCCCACAGTCGAGTTTTCTGTTGAGGATTGGTGGGACCCTGAGAAGTATGAGCACGGTGCTGATTCCAAATGCAATGGCTATGTTGTAGGACCCCAGTAATGACACCGTATAGGATTTTACTTTTTTATTTTTGATGACCTCCCCTTTTGTGTACTTGATATGTAAATTGTTATTCTTTTTGTGTAAAGATCATGCCTGTGGGCCCACATGTACTTAGCTATATACTACAATTTGGGTTTCAAGTATATTGGGGATATTTACAGGTAATTTAAGTCTTCCACTGAACTTTTGAACACTTATCTTAGATGTGGGTATGCTATGGTGAGGTACTGTATCTGATGATCCTGGCAGCTTTTGGGTTAACCGGAGTTAACTCGGTCACCGATCCGGTTCTGTGTGAACGGGGTGTGACAGCTGAGGTGGTTGCTCAGCACGAGGAGAGGTCGAGGTGGCTGCTCTACACTAGGTGAGGTCGAGGTGGCTGCTCTGTATGAGGAGAGGTCGAGGTGGCTGCTTGACACGAGTAAAGGCCAAGGTGGCTGCTCGACACAAGGAGAGGCCGAGGTGGCAGCTCGGCATGAGGAGAAGCCAAGGTGGTGGGTCAGTCTTTTGTTCAGGTGAGGAAGGGAACATATTTTGCCTCATCACTAGCCCCCTACTCTAGCAGTTTGGACCGATCTGCTAGAGCATTTAATTCGATCTCGACTTTCATACGATGTGCGCTGTCTCTTCAGTGCGAAATGCGCTACTTTACTTTCTCAGTCGAGGCTATTCAACGGTTCAAGGATGTGGCTGTCACTTGTTCAATGGCAAAGGAGGAGGCAAAGTGCCTTCATAGTGAGCCACATTAGATCACAGGCCAACTGGAGGTTGAGAAGAAAATGGCCCGATTTGAGGAGGTCCATGCCAATGATGTCGAGTTGATAACTAGAGGGCTGGAATAGGAGGTTGCTAAGCAGCTCAATGCCAACAATAACTTGATGAAGGAGATTGATGCTCTCTAGGATGAGTTGACCGAGACTCAGGGTGCTCGCAAGAAGAAGGAGGAGGAGCTTATAGCTAGGGTTGGAGAGCTGGAAAGGTAACACTGGGCCGAGCTGGAGGCCAACGAGGTGGCTGAACCCCTAGGCCTGTCAGAAGTGGTTGGTAGACGTTAACATTGCTTCATTTTAGGTCGGCTCAGATGATGCCATCCGGTTCATCCTAAGTAAGATGCCAGGCTACAATCTGACAGACTATGAGTAGCACATTTCCAACCCTGCTACTTCAGTGCAGCTCGATGGCTCAATCGACGTTGGTGAAAAGGTGACCCGACTCGAAGGATAGCCAAGTGAAGAGCTAGGCTCGTGGATTAGCCTCCCGAGATATACAAGGCTAATCTCGGGGGGCCAATCCACGGGCCTAGCTCTTCACTTGGCTATCCTTCGAGTCGGGTCACCTCTTCACCAATGTCGATCAAGCTACTGAGCTGCACCGAAGTAGCAGGGGAAGGAACGCGCTATTCATAGTCTGTCAGATTGTAGCCTGACATCTTACTCAGGATGAACCGGGAGGCATCATCCGAGCCAACCTGAAACGAAGCAATGTTAACGTCTACCAACCACTTCTGACAGGCCTAGGGGTTCAACCACCTCGTTGGCCTCCAGCTCGGCCCAGTGTTACCTTTCCAGCTCTCCAACCCTAGCTATAAGCTCCTCCTACTTCTTCTTGCGAGCGCCCTGAGTCTCGATCAACTCATCCTAGAGAGCATCAATCTCCTTCATCAAGTTATTGTTGGCATTGAGCTGCTTAGCAACCTCCTGTTCCAGCCCTCTATTTATCAACTCGACATCATTGGCACGGACCTCCTCAAATCGGGCCATTTTCTTCTCAACCTCCAGTTGGCCTATGATCTAATGTGGCTCACTATGAAGGCACTTTGCCTCCTCCTCTGCCATTGAACAAGTGACAACCACATCCTTGAACAGTTGAGAAGCAGCAGTGCGTTTCGCATTGAATAGACAGGGCACGTCATACGAAAGTCAAGATTGAATTAAATGCTCTAGCAGATCGATCCAAACTACTAGAGTGGGGGGCTGGTGATGAGGAAAAATATGTCCCCTTCCTCAGTAAGGCTAAAGCATGTATGCAAACCTGAACAGAAGACTGACCCAACACCTCGGCCTCTCCTCATGTCAAGCAACCACCTCAGCCTCTCCTTATGTCGAGCAGCCACCTCGGCCTCTCCTCATGCAGAGCAGTCACCTCAGCCTCTCCTTGTGCAGAGCAGCCACCTCGACCTCTCCTCGTGCCGAGCAACCACCTCAGCCTCTCCTCGTGCTGAGCAGCCACCTAGGCCTCTCCTCATGCAGAGCAGCCACCTTAGCCTCTCCTTGTGCCGAGCAGCCACCTCAGCCTCTCCTCGTGTCAAGTAGCCACCTCGGCCTCTCCTCATGCCTTACGGCCACCTCGGCCTCTCCTCATGTTGAACAGCCACCTCCGCCTCTTCTCATGCCAACCAGTCACCTCGGCTCGGCATAGCCAAATAAGGCACCCAAAAACGTACACACATCCACTCCTACATTCAAGGGACGTGATCCCTTGATCACATCCCTAGGACTCTATCCACTACACGTTATCAGAGGCGTCCACCCCTCTCACGACTTGCACCTCTGAGATCGAAAGGAAGTTTTCCCAGAACATGCCCTGGAACCCAGAATATTCCCAAAATCATAGAGCCACTTCCTTCAAGGACTCTACACCTAAACAGGACTCTCCACAAATTCCCCTTCTTCTCTCTCCATCAGCAGCCTATAAATACCAAGGTAAGCCTCCATCATAGAGGATCAATCGCTTATTTTACTGGAAAAGCTCTCTTGAGCATCTACTGTGGAGAGAACTGACTTAGGCATTAGAGAGTCCCCTGTCAGGTCAGCCCGGCTCTCCCCTGTCATCTCTTCTATGTAGGTCAGCTAAAGCACCAGAAATTGCAGGGAAGATCATCCGATCAATTTTTACCGCATCAGGTAGCAAAAGACTCCTTGGCCATTTCCACACCTTTCTCAAAAGAGTAAATAGGGTTTTATGTGAATAAGCCAAGACCCAAGCCTATTTATGGTGGGTTTAGTGCCACCGGAAATAGCCCACCCGAAAACACTAGGTATGCTTCCGGTGTTTGTTTCCGGTGAAGGGAAAAGTCAGATTTTGGCCTCTGTTTTGTCCATTGAAAATACCACTGATATTTTTGGTGGTTTGACTTCTTGTTTCCAGTGGACTCATTTGAAAAATAAATCATGTTATTTTTCAAGCTTAAGTTTTTATTTGGTTCCTTTGATGGTGTGCCTCTTTGGGATGTGTGCATGATCGGATCCTAGAATTTGTAAACCCCACTTATGCATGCCCTAACCCTAATTTTGACTGACATATAGGTGTGGGACCCACTATGCATACATGTGTTCCAATTACATGCAACCTTTTTATACATGTGCACTAATCGGATTCCTTCACAGGAATCATGTCACGACGGAACACCTGATCTCGATCCCAATCACGCCCGTTGCCTCTCGCTTCCCCTACATGAAATCGGGGTAGACCCAGCAATACACCTGTGGCTCCGCCTATACTTACGGTCCAGGATGTGGCATCCATCATGAGTAACATGATGCGAAAAGTGGAAGAAAAGCAAAACCAGTTTATGGTCGGGATCGATAATAGAATTCAAGCGGCAATAGAATCCCACAATGCACCATCCGTACCTCCTACTCCATCGGTATCCATTCCAATACCCATTGGATCGGCTACCCTTCAAACATCTGGTGGGGCACAAGTGCATAGGCATGTGCAAGACCCGATGTCGGAACAAGGTCAAGCCCATGTAAAGGGCTGGACAGACTTGACAAAAATGATGGAGAAGTTTCAACGGCTTAGGCCCCCATATTTCTTCAAGGTGGGGTAAGACCCGTTGTATCCATCAAGATGGATTGGTGGAATGGAGAAGGTTTTTAGACTGATGGACTGCACCGATGAGAAAAAAATTTTATGTGCGGGCTATCTGTTACAGAATGAAGCAGATGATTGGTGGAATGCCACCGAACCTATTCTGAGGGCTAATAACCTGAACCCTAGTTGGGCAAACTTCAAAGGGGCCTTCTTTGAGAACTATTTTTTAGAAAGCTTCCAGGATAGGAGAGAGAGTGAGTTCT
>NC_056567.1:12927169-12935086 GCF_013358625.1 Macadamia integrifolia
GACTGGGCAGAGGAATGTGAGAAGAGCTTCCAGAAATTGAAAGAAAAGTTGGTGACTGCCCCTGTGCTGACTATCCCTGAAGGCACAGGTGGAATGACGGTCTATACCGATGCTTCCAAAGTTGGTTTGGGTTGTGTTCTCATGCAACGCGGGAAGGTAATAGCGTATGCATCTCGACAACTAAAGGAATATGAGAAGAATTACCCCACTCATGACTTGGAACTAGCCGCAGTCATTTTTGCCCTTAAGATCTGGCGACATTATTTGTATGGGGAGAAGTGTGAGATATACAGTGATCACAAAAGCCTGAAATACTTCTTCACCCAGAAGGATCTGAACATGAGACAGAGAAGATGGCTTGAACTTATGAAGGATTATGACTGCGATATTCAGTATCATCCCGGCAAGGCTAATGTAGTGGCAGATGCATTGAGTCGGAAGACACAGACTGTGTCGCTCTCATACTTAGCAGTCAGCTCACCACTTGTGCAAGAGACGATGCTAATGGATGAAACCCTCTTGTATGAAGGGGCAACCTTAGAGCTTGAACCTCAACCAGAAAACCTAAAATGGTTGACAGTATCCTTGTCTGCTCTACAGGTGCATCCGGCAATTAGGCAAGAGGTGATAAGGAAGCAACCTTTAGATCCTGAATTGTAGCGGATCAGAGTTAAGGTTCAAGACCAAACAATGAACGACCCAGATTTTACTTTAGCCAGTGATGGGGCATTGATGTTTCGAGACAGATTGTGTGTACCCGATGATTTGGATATACAAGATAAGATAGTGAGAGAAGCACATAGCTCCGAGTACTCACTCCACCCAGGAAGTACCAAAATGTACAAAGACCTCAAACAAAGTTACTGGTGGCCAAACATGAAAGTCACCATAGCTTTGTATGTGGTGACTTGTCTTACTGCCAGAAAGTGAAAGCTGAGAGGCATCGACCTTATGGTACCCTTCAGCCACTCCCAGTACCAGAATGGAAGTGGGAAAGGATTACAATGGACTTCGTCACCGGACTACCAAGTACACCTAAGGGAATGGATGCGATATGGGTGATTGTGGATCGGCTTACCAAGACTGCTCACTTTCATTCCTATCAAGACCAAGTTCTCCATGACCAAACTAGCACAACTTTACATGGACAACATAGTGCGCTTACATGGAGTGCCAGTGAGTATTGTTTCAGATAGGGACCCAAGGTTCACTTCCAGATTTTGGAAAAGCTTACAGCGTGCCTTGGGATCGCAACTGAATTTGAGTACAGCTTTTCACCCACAGACGGATGGTCAGTCGGAGCAAACCATACAGATATTAGAAGACATGCTCAGGGTCTGTGCAATGGAGATGAGTGGCAGTTGGGAAGAATATATACCTCTTATGGAGTTTGCATATAACAACAGTTACCAAGCCACAATTGGGATGGCTCCATATGAGGCGTTATATGGCAGAAAGTGCAGAACTCCTTTGTACTGGGATGAGGTAGGTGAACGTCGAATGTTAGGACTTGAGATGATACAGATGACTTGTGACAAAGTCGACGTTATTAGAGAACGGATTAAAGCAGCTCAGTCCCGTCAAAAGAGCTATGCGGACACCCGCAGGAAGGAGATTGAATTTCAGCCAGGAGAAAAGGTATTTCTCAAGATCTCTCCTACTAAAGGTTTGCAAAGGTTTCATAGAAAGGGGAAGTTGAGCCCAAGATACATGGGACCATTTGAGATCTTATCCCGGGATGGCTCAGTAGCCTACATGCTTGCTCTGCCACCTTCGCTTGGGGATGTTCACAATGTATTCCATGTATCCATGCTGAAGAAGTACGTGCATGATCCATCTCATGTACTACCTGTGGAACCAGAGTACCTAGAAGCTGATATGACCTATACAGAACAGCCAGCTGAAATTTTGGACCGGAAGGTGAAAACCATTCGCAACCGCTCCATTTCCTATGTAAAGGTGCGATGGGCTGATCATTCACCTGAAGAAGCATCTTGGGAGGTAGAAGAAGAAATGCGAGCCAAGTACCCTCATCTTTTTGATCAACCAGGTACGCAATTTCGAGGACGAAATTTTTCAGAAGGGGGGTAATGTAATACCCCGCTTCTTAAACCCGGTCTGATTTCGCGGTTGAACCGGTTTAACCATGCAGGAACCGAGCCAGAGGAAATTGGAGCAGGTTCCTTATGGGCTATGATGGCACGGGTGACCTTAAACACCGGCTGGCCCGACAAGTCCGAGCCAGTGCCAGAAGAGACGGGAGTGCCCAAACCGTGTACGTGCACCTACCATAAGGCTATGTATGGATAAAACAGGTAACATATCCATATTTTAAGGTATATACGTATGCTACATCGTATGCTTGGGGTGGGGTTCGCGCCGAGGTCCGAACCAGGTCAAAATCCCAAGTTTTGGCTCTCAGGTGGGTAGGACAGGTGGGTACACCCACCCACCTGAGTGACCCATCCAAGACTATTCACTTAATTAGGAAGGGTATATAAGGCTTTATGATTTTCTTTTCCTTTCCATTTATGTCACCCGTACGTTGGTGAGAAAAGTAAAGAGGAGAGAGAAAAGAAAGGGAAGGAGAAAGGAAGAGAAGGAAGAGGAAGAAAGGAGGGATTTCAGCGGCGCCGAAGCTCGGTCTTCTCATTCCGGTGCCGGGAGAGTGATCTTCAACTCTAGATCTACATTTAGAGGTAAGCAAAGTTGGGTTTTGTGAACATTCACCATACCCAAGCTTTAAACCCTTAATTCGAGTATGGTTTCTTGAGATCTTGTAAATACCCTTTGAAATGACGAATCTAAGGTTTAATAGATGATTTATGTGTTGATCTTGAAGGATTTGAAGAGATATTGACAAGGTAGAAGAAGCATTGTGAGTTTGAAGTGATTTGAAGGGTTTGAGGTCATTCTTGAGCAAAGAAGGTAAGATGGTTTCCCTCACTTGAATCTAACCTAGATCTAGGTTAGAACCATCCTATAGGACCTCGAAGGTGTGAAGAATGGGTGGGGGAAAGCCCCATTTGATTCCCCAAAGGATGGAGAAAATGGGGAAGAGACAGTGTCATTTCCGCCAAGACCGGTGGGTACAACCGGCGGGTACCTACCCGCCTGTGGGTACCCACCTGAGAAGGCAGGGGGCCTTCGGGCCCAACCAGCGGGTACAACCGGCGGGTACCTACCCGCCGGTCCTAGCAATGGGTCCCTGGCCCAACCGGCGGGTACAACCGGTGGGTACAACCGGCGGGCCCCTACCCGCCGGTCCCAAACCGGTGGGTAAAACCGGTGGGTAGACAGCCCACCTGTCTGACCCACCCGTGTGGCCCCGAAGGTGATCCTTATGTCCAATCGAACCCAAATCGAACGTGTGACCTTCTTTTGACGTTCTAAACACGATTTTGACATCGGATTTCATTAATTTTGATTCTAAAATGGTGAAGTACTAACCCCGCTCAATTATGTTAGGTTCACCAAATCCTACCCGATTCGCTCCGGATCTCACCCGTACCGAACGGGAATCCTTGTACGCTACAAGTAAGTGGAGAGAGGACGTTTGGCCTTGTTTCAAGGCATTTGTTTGGCATTCATATAACTATATCTAATCTAGTCATGTCATCATGAATATGCTATATAGATTAGTCATTCCATACATTGATGTGCATATATGCTATGTTTACTTTTCAAATGCCAATTGAATGAGATGTTTATATGTTGAATGTGGACATCATGGTGCATAATGCATTGATAGACTAGATGCCGTAGTCGGCTTGGAAACGAATGCATTGGTGGCCCGTGGAATGGGACACGGAGGCACTATGCAGTCGTACTATTGTCATATAGGAGCATGCGGTATTAGGATTCTCACCATCCCGTGCTACGACCCTTCCCAACAGGGGTTAAGGTGTTGGGTTGCCATTTGGGGGGAAGCAGGGGTCGCGGTTGTCGGACACTGTGGCGGTTAGGCATTACGCCCGACGAGTCATGTAGGACAGTCGGCAACCCCGGTGGTACATTCAAGAGGGCCAATCGTACTGCTTTTAAATTGCTGGAGTCAGCACCTTTATTTTCAGTCATTTACATTTCTGTTGAGAGCCGGTGGACGGCATTGTCTTTACTTTTCTCGAGTACTCACGGTGGGCCTTCTCCGACAGCCCTATGGGCGTATCGCGGGAGGGAGTTCGCGGCTCGTACCCGGAGTATACGCGCACTGTGGTTGTAGTAGCACTAAAACCAAAGACTTAGTAATGTTGCTTAGGTGGATGTGATTTAAAATGTATAGCATGGCATGTAGTGCATATGATGTGTTGTGATGTGTGGACTGCTGTGTGGTCCATCTTTCTACTTACTGAGCTAGTGAGCTCATCCCACGTGTACACCCCCTTTTTAGATGATTTTGCAGGTTATACATCTGAGGAGCATGGGGTGGGTCCCACAGTTGAGTTTCCTGAAGAGGACTGGTGGACCCCTGAGGAGTTAGAGCACGGCGCAGACTGCTTGTGCGAGAGCTGTGCTGCGGGACAGCAGTTCTGAGGCCGAGCTGAGCTCCACCTTGGAGGCCGTGCTGAGCTCCACTTCCGAGGCCGAGCTGAGCTCTTCCATGTGATGCCGAGCTAGGCACAACCCCTGATGCCGAGCTGAGCTCCAGCCTGGATACCGAGCCGAGCTGTGTACTCTGATGGTTTTGATGATTTCCTTTATATACTTGATATTTGAATTTTATTCTTTTTGTGTATATATCATGCCTTCGGGCCCAAATGTATATAATTATTGTATCACCATTCGGGTATCAAGTATATGGGATTTATTCACAGGTAAAACTTAGTCTTCCGCTGATCTGATGAACTTATGTTAGTGTGCGTATGCTGTGGTGGAATACAGTATCTGATGATCCTGGCAGGTTTGGGTTAACCGGTGTTAACTCGGTCACCGCTCCGGTTCAGTGTGAACGGGGTGTGACAAATGGTGGTATCAGAGCCGTGATGCTCTGCTCCACTCACAGCATACCATTAGAATCTTGTAGACTCTATAATAGGAAAATGGGGTTGGGTAAAGATAAAAGCTTAAAGATTAAAAGTCAAAGAAAGAAAGTACAAAAATGGGGTTATATTATAAGTTGCATTCATGGCATACGTGAGTGTAGATAAAAGGTAATTAGATTGGAACTATAACCTATAAAGTACTATTTTGACGAAATTTCGGCAGCATAACGGCGTAAAATGGGATTTCCAAAAATTTTACACAAATACCTGAAAAACCACAGACAATATGAAATGACAATGATCAAAGATAGCAAATACACAATTAAGCTATATAAGGGTTCAACACCTGATTCCACCACAAAATGATCACTACCAAAGATATATTATTCCATAAATGAAACCAGTTACAATACAGATACAAAAATGAGAACAAATAAATAAATATACAATGTCTACAAAAAGAAGAAAATGGATAAACAGCTGGGTGGGCGAGCCAAGCCCTCACTGGTCGTCGTCATCGTCGTCGATGATCACCACGTTCGCCGGAGGCCTGGAGTTGACGTCGAGGCGGTGATCGTAATAATCGAACCTCGCGTTCACCAGCCGTACCTCCCTCCGTAGCCGGCCAAAATCTGCTGAGATAGCGTTGGCCCTGGTGTCCAAGTCCTGACCCAGCCTAAGGAAGGAATCCTCCAAGGTGGTCTGCCTCTCCATAAGGCGTTCCTCCCTGGAGACAATCTCATCCAGCCGCCTCAGTATCTGAACCTGGCCATCCTGCAAGGCCCGCATGGAGGCCGTCATGCCCTCGTAGTCATAGGCACCACTCCCAGGTGGTGGGGCTGTAGCTCTAGAAGAAATAGGACCAGGACCTCTCGACTCCTGAGGTGCCTCCTCAGGGATGCTGCCACCCATCAGATCCTCCTCGTGCTGAGGAACGTAGTCCTCATCCTCCTCACTGGACTCCTCCTCCATGAGGACATCCTCCATAGGGGCAGCCCTCCTACCCCTACCTCTCTGAGCTCCTGATCTCGGAGGTGAATCCATGAGGGTCTGGAGACCCATCCTCAGGAGGTTTCTCCGGTCGAACCTATCAGCCGGAGTCTTCCCCTCCTCACCGCTCAGATCCACCCCGAAGAACTCGAAGATCCTAGTGAGGATCCTGCCGTAAGGGAATCCTTCATCCTCTGGGTGGGAAGTATGGTGCTCCATCGTTCTGAGAATAATGTAGGGGAGGCACAAGTGCTCGCCGCCTCCCTCTGCGGCCGTGAAGATGCAGAATGCGATGAAAGCCGACATGAAACCCACCTGGTTCCGATGACCTCCTCTGGGGAGCAGGTTGAACTGGATCAACCAGGCGAATAGACGAACCTCAGGGTAGAAGGATGTCTCGGACTCCGGGCGGCTGCTGCTGCCACAGATGGTCTCGTAGATGAAGTCCGGTGTCGCCAGGCTCATGAACGGTCCCTGAGGCCTACCCCTGGGGGGACTGTAGTATCGGTGTCCCGCCGCCGATATACCCAAGATACTGGCCAAGGTGCCTACCGTCAGCTGGATATCCACTCCCTTCACCAAGCTGCTGATGGTGAACTCCCCGTACGGATACGACACCTCTAGGTTACAATAGAACTGAAGGACGAGCTGCTCATACCATGGTCGGTCCACATGAAGAATAGAGTCCCAGCCCAATGCTGAGAACCTCTCCTGAAGCCTAGCCTTGTGGAAGTCCTCAACTACCACGGTCTTCTCCATCATCACTTTCCAGTTGGCTGCGGCCTCTGCACTGAGGAAGTGCTCCTCATCATAGTCTGAAGGGTCAGACTGGGCAGGTGCGGGTCTCCCTGTGCGAGGAGCTGAAGAGCTGGTCTCCGCACTCTTCCGCTTAGAAGCGATGGTCTTGCGTATAACGCCAGAGGAAGATGGTCCCTTGCCGGTGCGTGACGACATCCTGGCAATAAGAAAAGAAAGTAGGGTTAGTACAGAAAGGAAAATGAAAGCAGCATTAAAAAGGGAAATCCAAAACCCAATTCATGCAAAATGGGAACGGCGACAATCTAGGAACGATAGGAAACCTATGATATGAAGCACAGTAGGGTATAACGCGGAGGAACATGCCAAAACAGTAAAAATGACAGCGAAAGCAAAGAGCATAAATAAAACGAGGGAATTCAAGTCCAATGTGCAAATTCAACATAATGGGGAATAGCTTGAAACCCTAGGTCTAGAGCAAAACGCCATAGTAGCAGGATCATGAAAGTGCGAAAACATGCCCAATTTGACTATGGAGTTCCGTGAATGCAAGTATGGGATGAAAACCAAGGGAACCAATACAAAAGAGGAATTTTCATGGGAATACATGGGGATTCCAAGCACAATGGATAATCTATGCAATATAAAGCATATTAAGCACAAAACAAGTGGAATGCATCACAAAGAAGTCATCAATTGGAGAAAAAGGGTAAGGATTGAAGAAACCCCCAAATTTGGAAACCTAGGGCACAAATTGGGGTTTTCTCCAAATGAAGAGACAAAATTCCTATAAACTACAAATGGCCACAGTAGAACCATCACAAACACATGGAAAGACAATTCTATGGTGAAAAATATGGAGAGACAACCTAAGGTAAAGTCTATACATGCATTTTACCCAAATGGAAATTCTGGAAAAGAAGTAAAGGTGGTTAAAGAGTTTCCCGATGTTTTCCCAGATGATCTGATGCATTTACCACCTGATAGAGAGTTGGAGTTTGCCATAGACTTGACCCCTGGAGCAGCTCCGGTATCTAAGGCCCCATACAGGATGGCACCAGCTGAATTGAAGGAGTTGCAGATGCAGTTGCAGGAATTATTAGAAAAGGGGTTTATTCGCCCAAGTGTTTCACCTTGGGGTGCCCCGGTGTTGTTTGTCAAGAAGAAGGATGGTAGTTTGCGTATGTGC